>NC_092382.1:92053434-92353434 GCF_030028105.1 Mobula birostris
TCTCCTTCCTTCCCTCCAGTTGGAGTGTCACTCTCAGTGTTCTCCTCATTCAACTCTCCTTATAGTCATCACTCTCTCTTCGGTCACCACATTCCTCCCAATCCAGCATCCCACCTCTCTCCAACCTCCAACAGAGCCTCATCCCTCACGACTCACCAAACCCAACCCAACAGACAGGCGAGAGGAACCACTGACTCCATCATTCACACCCCTCCCCACAATGCACTGTACATCCAGTAGGTGAACTGGTCCATGGGAGGTTCAACCTCACAGAGTGACGGAGACTGAATGAACACAGACAAGCCGAGACATGGTACCTGAGGATGTGTCTTCCACGGGGACAGAGGACAGTTCCTGGGTGTGCTCTCCAGTAGACAATCCTGTAGACTGTTCCAATGTGGAAACCTCCAGGTCTGGAACAGAGTAACAGAGACATGGGAAATGGGCAGAGCTTAAACAACACAACAGGGACAATAATTTGTACAGACAAGGAATTCTGCAGATGCTGTAAATCTAGAGCAACAGACACAAAATGCTCAAGCAACTGAGCATGTCAGGCAGCATCTCTGCAGAGGAATAAACAGTCAATGTTTGGGCCAAGTCACTTCATCAGGACTGGAAAGGAAAAGGGCAGAAGCCACGCTAAGATGGTGAGGAGAGAACAAACTGGCAGGTGAAAGGTGAAAGCAGGTGAGCGAGAGGATATTTGGGTGAGTGAGCAGGATAATGTGAGAAGCTGGGAGGTGATAGGTGGTTGAGGTAAATGGTTGGAGAAGGAGAAATCCAATGAGAGGGGACAGTGGACCATGGATTAAAGAGATGGAAGAGGGGAACCAGAGGGAGGAGATGGGCAGGGGAGGAGAGGAGAAGGGTTAAGAGGTGAGCTGGAATGGGAATGGAAAAAGGGAGGGGGAAGAGAAGGGAATCTACCAAAAGTTGGAGAAATTGATATTCTTGCCATCAGGGTGGAGGCTACCTAGATTGGATATGAGGTGTTGCTCTTCGAACTCGGGGGTGGTCTCATCATGTCAATCATGGACAGGCATGTTAGAATGGGAGTAGGATGTAGAATTAAAATGGGACACCACCAGAAAAACAATTGGACAAAGAAGTCTCTGATTTGAAAAGAAACCAAAACCATCCAATCCCTGTACACTAACTCTCCCTCCCAAATTTCCATGACTAGGCACTTCTCTCAGTCAAAGCCCAGATGGATATCAAGGATGAAAGGAGGAAAGATCTTTCCATTCATTGATCCCTCGCCCCATCACAAATACCTAAGCTCGGAGACCCTGCTGAGGTGGTGGTCAAACCCACACCAGGTTCTCCGATCACTGATCCCAGGAGATCCCAAGTGGTATCCAACTGGGCATCTGCTTCTGAGCTTGTAGTCCCTACTGGGGTGGTGATCAAATCCAGACCAAATTCTCCAGTTACTGGTCAGAGGTTCCCAAGTTGTGTCCGATGGGGAATCTGTACCTGAGCTCGTCGACCCAGCTCATGTGGTGGTCAAACCCGGACCAGGTTCACCTGTCACCGATCCCTGGGGTTCTGGAGTTGTGTTCAACTGGGGATCTATCTATACGTGAGCTTGAAGATCCTGCTGGGGTGGTGGTCAAACCCAGACCAGGTTTACCTATCACTGATCCCTGGGGTTCCCAATTTGTGTCTGACTGGGAATCGGCAATAAGAAGATAAACAAAGGAAGGGTAAAGTATAAACAAGTTTTACATTAGATCAGGAAGGAAATCAATGGCAGGAACAGGAGGCTCAAGTCCAAGTTCAAATCTATCCTCTGAAACACACACTCCCCTCTCCTTTGCTCTTTAATATCTCTACCGTCATCTCTCAAAGCCCTCTCCTCACATCTCCCTCTTGGCATTCGCTCTGTCTCATCACTCTCTTGCCAATTTTTCCGTCCTTCCCACCAGTGGGAGCGTCACTCTCACTGATCTCTCTGCTCAACTCTCCTTACACAGTCATCACTCTCTCTTCACTCATCTCATTCCTCCTACTCCAGCATCCCACCTCTCTCTCTATCCCTCTCTCCTGTGTGTTTTCACTCATTTCCTTCTGTCCATGTACTGAATTACATCTGCCTCTCTCCCTCTCTCTCTCTCGGTGGCGGGGAGCGCTTTCTGTCGATCCATGAGTCGGTGAATCTCAGAATAAAAAGTGACGCAGCAGACTGTAAGATCGTCACTGCGACTGTCAGTCTCCCCTTTCACTGTGAAATGGATGAAATCTCTCTGACCCTTGTTAGTGAGAGAGAGCGCCTGTGGCTGTCGAACTGTTGGGTAAACAACAGTTTTTGTTGACTGCAGATCGTGGTGTCTCTTTGGCTGCTTTGATATTGCTTGGTGGGTGGGGGTGTCATTGATGCTTTTTTGCTGAAATGGGTGGGGGTGGTAATGAACGGAGCCATTTGAAACCTCCCTCCTGTATCACTCTCGATCTCTCCAGCCCTCTCTGTTCATTCTTCCCACCCCACTCTCTCCAACCCCCAACAGAGCCTCATCCCTCACGACTCACCAAACCCAAGTTGATTAGGTGAGAGAGGGAAAGGGGATGGGGAATGATGAAGAATTGAGGACCATTACCAGAAGTTTGAGAAATCAATGTTCATGGCTGTCAGTTCGGAAACTACACGGACACAATACGAGGTGTTGTCCCTCCAGTTTGAGTTTGGCCTCATCATGTCAGTGGAGGAGGCCTTGGACAGACATGTGGGAATGGGAAATCTCCCTTGTGAATGGCTGTCACTACTCTCAGTCAAAGCCCAGATGAATATTGAGAACTGAAGGAGGGAAAGATCATTCCTTTCAATGACCCCTACCATGGATACCTGAATTTACCGACCCTGGGTTTCCTGAATTGTGTCCAACTGGGGATCTATACGTGAACTTGAAGACCCTGGTGGGGCAGTGGTCAAACCCAGACCAGGCTCACCTGTCGCTGATCCCTGGGGGTCCTGAGTTGTGTCTGACTGGGAATCTGCAATAAGAAGATATACAAAGGAAGAGTAAAGTAGTGAACAAGTTTTACGTTAGATCAGGAAGAATTTCAATGCCAGGAACAGGAGGCTTAAGTCCAGGTCAAACCTGTCCTCTGAAATACACACACTCCCCTCTCCTTTGCTCTTTAATACCTCTACGCTTGTCTCTCAAATCTCTCTCCTCACATCTCCCTCTGTCGGCATTCACTCTGTCTGCATCACTCTCTCGTCAGTCTCTCCTTCCTTCCCTCCAGTTGGAGTGTCACTCTCACTGATCTCTCTGTCCAACTCTCCTTACACAGTCATCACTCTCTCTTCACTCACTTCATTCCTCCCACTCCAGCATCCCACCTCTCCCTCCATCCCTCTCTCCTGTGTGTTTTCACCCATTTCCTTCTGTCCATGTACTGATTTACTCCAATCCCACTCCGGTCGTTTCTATGTCTCATCAGTCACCGTGCAAATCCTCACAGTCATTCCTCCCTTCCTCTCTCTGACCATCCTCCCCTCTCACCTGCACCACTCCTCCCCTCCCTCCTGTGTTACTCCACCCCTCTCTGTTCATTCCTCCCACCCCACTCTCTCCAACCCCCAACAGAGCCTCATCCCTCACGACTCACCAAACCCAACCCAACAGACAGGAGAGAGGAACCACTGACTCCATCATTCACACCCCTCCCCACAATGCACTGTACATCCAGTAGGTGAACTGGTCCATGGGAGGTTCAACCTCACAGAGTACAGAGACTGAATGAACACAGACAGACTGAGACTTGGTAACACAGACATGGGAAATGGGCAGACCTTAAACAACACAACAGGGACAATAATTTGTACGACAAGAATTTCTGCAGATGCTATAAATCTGGAGCAACACACACAAAATACTGAAGGAACTCAGCAGGTCAGGCAGAACCTCTGGTGGGGAATAAACAGTTGATGTTTTCGGCCAAGACACTTCATCAGGACTGGAAAGGAAGGGGGCAAAAGCCAGAATAATAAACGTGGAAAGTGTTCAAGCTGGTAGGTGACAGGTGAAGACAAAAGAGTGAGAAGATGTCTGGATGAGAAACATAGAAAATCTAGAGCACAATACAGGTCCTTCGGCCTACAAAGTTGTGCTGAACATGTCCCCACCTTAGAAATTACTAGGCTTACCTATAGCCCTCTATTTTTCTAAGCTCCATGTAGCTAGCCAAAAGTCTCTTAAAAGACCCTATCGTATCCGCCTCCACCACCGTTGCCAGCAGCCCATTCCACGCACTCACCACTTTCTGAGCAAAAAAACCTACCCCTGACATCTTCTCTGTACCTACTCCCCAGCACCTTAAACCTGTGTCCTCTTGTGGCAACCATTTCAGCCCTGGGAAAAACTCTCTGACTATCCACACGATCAATGCCTCTCATCATCTGATACACCTCTATCAGGTCACCTCTCATCCTCCGTCACTCCAAGGAGAAAAGGTCAAGTTCACTCAACCTATTCACATAAGGCACGCTCTCTAATCCAGGCAACATCCTGGTAAATCTCCTCTGCACCATTTCTAAGGTTTCCACGTCCTTCCTGTAGTGAGGTGACCAGAACTGAGCACAGTACTCCAAGTGTGGTCTGACCAGGGTCCTACATAGCTGCAACATTACCTCTCAGCTCCTAAATTCAATTCCACGATTGATGAAGGCCAATACACCATATGCCAATGGTCCCCAACCACCGGGCCGCGGACTGGTACCGGCCTGCAAAGCATGTGCTACCGAGCCGTGAGGAAACGATATGATTTGACGATATGAGTCAGCAGCACTTTTCCTCATTCCCTGCATGCCCACCGTTGAGCTTGAACGCACGCGAGGTCATTACACATGCGAGGTCATTACCTGCACGTCATCCATGTCAGCGCGGGAAGGCCATCAACTCCTCGAGCTTGCAAATGACGGCGGGCTGAAAAGTATGTTTGACATAATATCTCTGCCGGCATTCTGGATCAAAGTCAAGACTAAATATCCTGAGATAGCCACAAAAACAATGAAAACGTTGCTTCCATTTCCAACATATCTCTGCAATGAATGCAACGAAAACTAAATTGCAAAATAGACTGGACATAAGGAACCCCTTTCGAGTATCGCTGTCTCCCATCATCCTTCGACAGCACTGTCTTGTTGCAGGGAAACAAGCCCAAGGCTCCCACTGATTCAGCGATGTTGGTGTGTTGCAATGATTTTATGTGTTCATACGGGAAAAATATGTGCTGTGGGTTTAATATCCAAACGTTACTTAAAATGTTATGATGCTATTGACTTATAAGTGACATATATAACCATATAACCATTTAACAATTACAGCACGGAAACAGACCATCTCGGTCCTTCTAGTCCGTGCGGAGCGCTACTCTCACCTAGTGCCACCAACCTGTACTCAGCCATAACACTCCATTCCTTTCCTGTCCATATACCTATCGAATTTTTCTTTAAATGATAATATCAAATCTGCCTCTACCACTTCTACTGGACGTTCGTTCAACACTTACTTCAAGCTCCCCTGTCCTCCCCGATAATTGACTTATCTCTATATTCATGCAAGGAAAATATGTGCTGTGAGTTTAATATTAAATTCGTTAGATAAACCCTTTTAGAAGTGAAATTGAGTGTATTAGCCACTTATCACCTATATTCTGGTCGTGATTGACACGCAACCACACCCCCCCCGCCCCCGAACAGTATCGTCAAAACCGATTTGTAGAAAAAAATCGGCATGGCACATACATGCATGTGCACACAGGTGCCCGCGCAAGGCTTCATGATCATGGTAGTCTTTCACGGTCGGCCGGTCCGCAAGAATATTGTCAATAATACACTGGTCCGTGGTGCAAAGATCACAGGATCAACCTGCGCAGCTGTTTTGAGTGTCCTATGGACTCGGACCCTATGATCCCTTTGATCCTCCACACTGCCAAGAGTCTTACCATTAATACTACATTCTGCCATCATATTTGACCTACGAAAATGAACAACTTCACACTTATCTGAGTTGAACTCCATCAGCCACTTCTTAGCCCAGTTTAACATCCTATCAATGTCCTGCTGTAACCTCTGACAGCCCTCCACACTATCGACAACACCCCCAACCTTTGTGTCATCAGCAAACTTACTAACCCATCCCTCCACTTCCTCATCCAGGTAATTGACAAACCAGAAAAGTTGGGATATTTTCCAAAATGCAATAAAAACAAAAATCTGTGATATGTTAATTCACGTGAACCTTTATTTAACTGACAAAGGTACAAAGAAAAGATTTTCAGTAGTTTTACTGACCAACTTAATTGTATTTTGTAAACATACACAAATTTAGAATTTGATGGCTGCAACACACTCAACAAAAGTTGGGACAGAGGCATGTTTACCATTGTGTTACATCACCTTTCCTTTTAATAACACTTTTTAATCGTTTTGGAACTGAGGATACTAATCGTAGTAGATTTGCAATTGGAAATTTTGTCCATTCTTGCTTGATATAAGACTTCAGCTGCTCAACAGTCCGTGGTCTCCGTTGTCTGATTCTCCTCTTCATGATGCACCATACTTTTTCAATAGGAGATAGATCTGGACTGGCAGCAGGCCAGTCAAGCACACGCACTCTGTGTCTACAAAGCTACGCTGCTGTAGCCCATGGAGAATGTGGTCTGGCATTGTCCTGCTGAAATAAGCATGGACGTCCCGGGAAGAGACGTCACTTTGATGACAACATATGTCTCTCTAAAATCCTAATATATGCCTCAGAGTCAATGGTACCTTCACATACATGCAACTCACCCATGCCAAGGGCACTGATGCACCCCCATACCATCACAGATGCCGGCTTTTGCACCTTTTGCTGATAACAATCTGGATGGTCGTTTTCATTTTTGGCATGGAGAACTCGACGCCCGTTTTTTCCGAAAACTAGCTGAAATGTGGACTCATCTGACCACAGCACACGGTTCCACAGTCTTTCGGTCCATCTGAGATGAGCTCGGGCCCAGAGAACTCACTGGCGTTTCTGCATAGAGTTGATGTATGGCTTCCTCCTTGCATAATACAGTTTCAAGTTGCATTTCTGGATGCAGCGACCGACTGTGTTGAGTAACAATAGTTTTCCGAAGTACTCCCGAGTGCCGGTGGCTATAATTGTCACAGTAGCATGACGGTTTCTTAGGCAGTGCCACCTGAGGGCCTGAAGATCATCCTCAAAAAATTCAATCAGGCTCATAAGGCACGCCCTGCTCTTGACAACACCATGCTGACTACTCCTAATCATATTATACCTCTCCAAATGTTCATAAATCCTGCCTCTGAGGATCTTCTCCATCAACTTACCAACTACTGAGGTAAGACTCACTGGTCTATAATTTCTCTACTCCCTTTCTTGAATAAAGGAACAACATCCGCAATTCTCCAATCCTCTGGAACCTCTCCCATCCCCATTGATGATGCATCGCCAGAGGCTCAGCAATCTCCTCCCTCACCTCCCACAGTAGCCTGGGGTACCTCTCATTAGGTCCTGGCGACTTATCCAACTTGATGCTTTCCAAAAGCTCCAGCACATCCTCTTTCTTAATATCTATATGTTCAAGCTTTTCAGTCTGCTGCAAGTCATCACTACAATCACCAAGATCCTTTTCCATAGTGAATACTGAAGTACAGTATTCACTGAGTACCTCTGCTATTTCCTCCGGTTCCATGCATACTTTCCCACTGTCACACTTGATGGGTCCTATTCTTTTACGTCTTATCCTCTTGCTCTTCACACACTTGTAGAATGCCTTGGAGTTTTCCTTAATCCTGCTCACCAAGACCTTCTCATGGCCACTTCTGGCTCTCCTAATTTCCTTCTTAAACTCTTTCCTATTAGCCTTATAATCTTCCAGATCTCTAACATTACCTAGCTCTCTGAAACTTTTGTAAGCTTTTCTTTTCTTCTTGACTAGATTTATTACAGCCTTTGTACACCATGGTTCCTGTACCCTACCATAACTTCCATCTCATTGGAACGTACCTATGCAGAACTCCACCCAAATATCCCCTGAACATTTGCCACATTTCTTCCGTACTTTTCCCTGAGAACATCTGTTTCCAGCTTAAGCTTCCAATTTCCTGCCTGATAGCCTCATAATTCCCCTTACTCCAATTAAATGCTTTTCCAACTTGTCTGTTTCTATCTCTCTCCAAAGCTATTGTAAAGGAGATAGAATTATAAACACAAAATAATCTGCAGATGCTGGGGTCAAAGCAACACTCACAACATGCTGGAGGAACTCAGCAGGTCGGGCAGCATCAGTGGAAAAGATCAGTCGATGTTCCAGGCCAGAACCCTTTGTCAGTAGATAGAATTATGATCACTATCTCTAAAATGCTCTCCCGCTGAGAGATCTGACACCTGACCAGGTTCATTTCCCAATACCAAATCAAGTACAGGTACTCTTGTAAGTTTTTCTACATATTGTGTCAAGAAACCTTCCTGAACACACCTGACAAACTCCACCCCATCTCAACCCCTTGCTCTAGGGACATGCCAATCAATATTTAGGAAATTAAAATCTCCCATCACGACAACTCTGTTATTATTACACCTTTCCAGGATCTGTTTCCCTATCTGCTCCTTGATACCACTGTTACTATTGGGCGGCGTATAAAAAACACCCAGTAAAGTTATTGACCCCTTCCTGTTCCTAACCTCCACCCACAGAGACTCGGTAGACAATCCCTCCATGGCGTCCACCTTTTCTGCAGCCATGACACTATTATCTCTGATCAACAGGTCCACGTCCCCACCTCTTTTGCCTCCCTCCCTGTCCTTTCTGAAACATCTAAAACCCGGCACTTGAAGTAACCATTCCTGTCCCTGAGCCATCCAAGCCTCTGTAATGGCCACAACATCATATCTCCAAGTACTGATCCACGATCTAAGCTCATCCGCTTTGTTCACAACACTCCTTGCGCTAAAATAGACGCACCTCAAAACTTCGTTCTGAGTGCGTCCCTTCTCTATCGAGTGAGCATGATGGTGTGAGAAGCTGGGAGGTGATATGTGGAAGAGGCAAAGGGCTGAAGAAAGAGAAATCCAAGGAGAGAGGATAGTGGACAATCGAATAAAAAGATGGATGGGGGGAGCAGATGAAAGAGATGGGCAGGTGGGGAGAAGAGAAGGACTAAAAGGGGAGGCAGAACAGGAATGGAAAAAGAGAGAAGTGGGAGAGAGGAGAAACTACCAAAGGTTAGAGAAATCGATATTCATGCCATAAGATTGGAGGCTACCAAGACGAAATATGAGGTGTTGCTCTTCGAATGAACCTGAGGGTGGTCTCATCGTGTCAGTCATGGACAGTTATGTCAGAATAGGAGTGGGACATAGAATTAAAATGGGTAGCCAACTGAACAACAATTTTACAAAGAGGTCTCTGATTTGAAAAGAAACCAAAATCATCTAGTCCCTGTTCACCAGTTCTCCCTCCCAAAACTTCTGTGACTAGTCAATTCTCTTAGTCAAAGCCCAGATGACTGAAGGAGGGAAAGATCACTCCATTCATTGATCCCTCCCTCCCCACTCACAGATACCTCAGCTCAAAGACCCTGCTGGGGTGGTGAACAAACTTGGACCAGTTTTTCCCCATTGCTGCTACCTGGGGACCCTGAGATGTATCCGATTGGGAATCTGTACCTGAGACCACAGAACCTGCTGAGGTGGTGGTCAAACCCGAACCTGGTTCTCCGGTTGCTGTTCCCTGGGCTTCCCAAGTTGTGTCCAACTGGGGATCTGTACTTGTGTTCACAGACCCTGCAGGGGTCGTGGTCAAACCTGGTCTAGGTTCTCCGGTTGTTGATCCCTGGGGTTCCCAAGTTGTGTCTGACTGGGAATCTCCAATAAGAAGATATACAAAGGAAGGGTAAAGTAGTGAACAAGTTTTATGTTCAATCAGGAAGGAATTCAACCGCAGGAACAGGAGGCTCAAGTCCAGGGCAAATCTGTCCTCTGAAATACACACACTCCCCTCTCCTTTGCTCTTTAATAACTCGCCCCTTCACTCTCAAATCCCTCTCCTCACATCTCCCTCTCTCAGCATTCACTCTGTCTGCATCACTCTCTTGTCAGTCTCTCCTTCCTTCCCTCCAGTTGGAGTGTCACTCTCAGTGTTCTCTCTGTCCAACTCTCCTCACACAGCCATCACTCTCTCTTCACTCACCACATTGCTCCCACTCCAGCATCCCACCTCACTCTCCATCCCTCTCTCCTGTGTGTTTTCACCCATTTCCTTCTGTCCACATACTGAATTACTCAAACCCCACTCTGATCGTTTCTATATCTCATCAGTCACCGTGCAACTCCTCAGTCATTCCTCACTTCCTCTTTCTGACCAATGGGTGGAGTTAAGATGGCGCTAAGCTCCTTCAAGCTCATCTGCAGAAACAGTTTAAATTCCTCTCTTTACTGTCTCCTTTTCCCCTTTTCATGCTGGCTGGGGTTCTATCAAGGTCTTGATCTGCAACGGCACTGCAACTGTTTTTTATGGCGGTTGATCACCCACTCCTGGAGCTCCCCAGCCGACCGTTTTCCCACATTCTCCACGCACGGCTGGGAAGATGGTGCCTCCGGGGTGCAACCCTGTGGATAACTGATTCCAGGCCGATGTTGCCGACTGAGGTGTCGTGGGAAAAGGAACATCAGGATTTCGCTGCGGCGGA
Organism: Mobula birostris; assembly: GCF_030028105.1. NCBI lineage: Eukaryota > Metazoa > Chordata > Chondrichthyes > Myliobatiformes > Myliobatidae > Mobula > Mobula birostris. The sequence continues at coordinate 92,064,140 of NC_092382.1, forward strand.
TGTATGGACGGAGGTCTCTGTGGTTGAGCGATCACACTCTCTCTCTTTCTCTCAGTGGTGGGGAGAGTTTTCTGCTGATTCTTGAGTTGGATAATCTCAGAATAAAAAGTGACGCAGCAGACTAACATCATCACACCGACCGTCAGTCTCTCCTTTCACTGTGAAATGGGTGACATCTCTCTGACCCTTGTTAGAGCGAGAGAGAGAGTGAGTGAGAGTGAGAGATGTATGGATGGAGGTCTCTGCAGTTGAGCGATCACACTCTCTCTCTCTGTCTCGGTGGCGGGGAGTTTTGTCAATTCTCGAGTCGGAGAATTTCAGAAAGAAAAGTGACACAGCAGATTGTAACATCATCACAGCGACTGTCAGTCTCCCCTTTCACTGTGAAATGGGTGACATCTCTCTGACCCTTGTTAGTAGAGCGAGAGAAAGAGAGCCAGAGCGAGAGAGAGCACGCGAGAGAGTGAGAGTGACAGAGTGAGAAAAAGAGAGAGCGAATGAGAGAGAGTGCCTGTGGCTGCTGAACTGTCCGGTAAACAAGTTTTTGTTGACTGCAGATCATGGTCTCTCTTTGGCTGCTTTGCTATTGCTTGATGGGTGGCGGGTGCTGACACATTTTTGCCAAAATGGGTGGGGTTGGAGGGGGGAAGGTTGATTTGTTGATTATTTGTGCGTAGGAGGGGGAGAGGGGCTTTGGGATTCTAATGTCCTTCTGTCATTCATTCTTTTGGGTTCCTCTGTAATTCATGAACCCAACCTCACTATTCCTCTCTTTGCACTATTTATTTAGTTTATTTTTGTTTGGAACGTACAGGAATATTTTTTGTCTTGCACTGTACTGCTGCCAAAAAACAACAAATTTCACAAGGTACGTTAGTGATAATAATCCCGATTCTGATCCTGAATCTCTTACCACTGACCATAAATCTTTGTGTCAGATTTATGTCCTCAAGTTATATTCACCCCTGATCAGAGGTAATATTTCCAGCAGGAGGTCCCACACCACCAGCTTCAGGAACATTTATTACCCCACAACCATCAGACTCCTGACCGGCGTGGATAACTTCACTCACATCAACTCTGAACTGATTCCACAACCGACAGACTCACTTTCAAGGAATCTACAACTCATCATCTCAGTATTATTGAACATTTTATTTCCACAATTTGCCTTCTTTTTCACGTTGCTTGTTTGTCAGTCTTTGTTTTTGTACAGTTTTTCATAAATGCTGTTGTATTTCTTTATTTTCCTGTAAATGACTGCAATAAAATGAATCTCAGGATAGTACATGCACTGTCACAGGACTTGCTACCTGAGGATGTGTCTCCCGATGGGACAGAGGGCAGTTCCTGGGTGGTCCTTCCAGTCGATGACCCTTTGGCCTGTTCCCTTGGAGAAATCCCCAGGTCTAGGATAAAGAAACAGAGATGTGGGAGAGGGAAAATCACTGAAATATCATACCTTTCTCCTACAAATGAGACTACTCCAAATTCTTTATTACTACAGGAGACTCCCATCATTCACAGTTGGGATGAAATTCTGGGACTGACCACGGGAATCAGCATTCCCTTCCATGACCCCCACCACCAATTCCTGAGCTGTGGACCGTTCAGCATCCATCATGTCTCCACCCACCTCCCCCCCCCATCTGTTTGTGGCTCCCTCTCAGCACCCCTCCTCCCTCCATATTATACCCCAGACCTCTCTCCCATCCCCACCAACAATCTCCCTCCATTGCCCTTATTCCTCCTCCCTCCTCTTTCTCTCCCCACCGCTCTCCCTCCTCTCCATTTTCTCACTTCCCTCCACCCCAGTCCTTCCCCTCCTAATCCTCCTTTCTCCTCAATGTCCCTTCCCCTCTTCCCCCTGATGATCTTCACGTGGTCCCCATGTGTGACAGGGCAGCCCGGGGGTGGGGGGGGTTCTCTCAGGTCACCTCACTGTAGGAAGGATGTGGAAGCTTTAGAGAGAGTGCAGAATGGATTTACCAGGACGATGTCTGGATTGGAGAGCATGTCTTGTGAGGAGAGGTTGAGTGAGCTCGGGCTTTTCTCTTTGGAGTGAAGGAGGATGAGAGATAACTTGATAGAGGTGTACACGATGGTAAGAGGCATAGAACGAGTAGTCAGCCAGAGACTTTTTCCCCAGGGAGGAAGTGGCTCATACCAGCAGGTGTAATTTTAGGTGACTGGAGGAAAGTACAGGATGGATGTCAGAGATTAAGCTCTTCACACAGAGAGTGGTGGGTGTGTGGAACACCCTGCAAGGGGTGGTGGTACAGACAGATACATTCGGGGCATTTAACAAACTCATAGGCACATGGATGACAAAAACATGGACGGTTATAGGGGAGGGAAGGGTTAGATTGATCTCAGAGTAGGTCTGCACAACACTGTGGGCCGAAGGGCCTGTGCTGTGCTGTACTGTTCTGTGTTCCATGATCTCTGTCTCAGGTCAGACTGGGCAGTTTCATTCTGACCCAGGTGTGAAAGGGGATACGAGAAAGGTGATCACAGACCACGGGCAGGACAGCCGACTGGAAAACTCAGCCCGTGGTGTGTGTTGGTGACTCAGGATGTCCCAGAACTTCCCCACAACTACCACACTGCTGTGTCACTGGGGAACGGTGACCTACCTGTACAGTACACAGCAGTATTCCCGGGTGCCGGCTTCAGCCAATACACAAAGTAACCGGAGCAGTTTTTCACCCTGATCTCCTGGCTCCAGTGACAGGAGTCTTCACCCACAGTGAAGCAGATGGTCCTGGTCACCTCCTCCTCTCCCACGTTGGGATGGGGACCTGGAATGAGATTTATAAACACTGTAAAATGTACCCGGTCCCACAGTACAGCGGGGAATGTGAATCAGGACCCACTGTAAATCAGTGGTTCACAACCCACGGTCCGGTCCAGCCTCAGTCAGCACTGAGCTGCTCCCTCTCCCTCTCCCTCTCCTCCCCACCCTCCCTGCAGCAGCACCTTAATCTTCTGAATGAGCCTCCCATGAGGGACCTTGTCAAACATCTGAGGGATCTCACTGAAATCTATCGAATATTGAAAGGCCTGGATAGTGTGGACATGGAGAGGATGTTTCCAAATGTGGGGGAGTCTGGGACCAGAGGACACAGCCTCAGGACACAAGAACCTCCCTTTAGAACAGAGATGAGGGAGAATTTCCTTCACCAGAAGGGAGTGAATCTGTGGAATTCATTACCACAAACGGCTGTGGAGGTCACGTCATTTATAAATGTAAAGTGGCGGTTGAGTGGTTTTTTTGATTTGTGAGGGTGTCATTTGTGACTGTCCCTCATTCACCCACGGTCTTCCCAATGCTCACAAGTCCCATCCATAAGAATCCTCTCCACTGCCTTCCCTACCACTGACGTGAGACTTACTGGTCAGAGAGTCACAGAAAGCTACAGCACAGAAACAGGCCCTTCGGCCCATCCAGTCCATGCTGAACCATTTAAACTGCCTTGTCCCATCAACCTGCACCCGGACCATAGCCGTCCATCTCTCCCATCCATGTACCAACCAAACTTCTCTGACACATTGAAATCAAAATGGCATCCACCACTTGCTCAGGCAGCTCGATCCACACTGTCATTATTCTGTTTCCCAATATTTTCTCCACATTGGAACTGAATGTTAAATCTGTTTTATTTATTTATTTATCTATCTGTTTGGAACTAAAACGTGGAGAATGGGCTTCTGGCCCTTCAGTCACACCACCTCAGCAATCCTCAACAACCCTGATTAACCTAACCTAATCATGGGACAATTTACCCACCCGGTACGTCTTTGGACTGTGGGAGGAAACCGGAGAACCCGGGGAAAACCCATTCATTCCATGGGGAGGACGGACAGAGACTCCTTACAGATGATGCTGGAACTGAACTCTGAACTCCGACACCCCGACCTGTAATAGCGACGCGCTAACCACTACGTTACCATGGCAACCATTAATTTATCCCACTAATTGGTAAACGATGATGTCTGCAGACTCCCCCAACTCCCTGGAGATTGCCCCACCACTGAAATAAGTCTGAGGTCGTTGAAGCTCCTCCAGGTCGTATCCAGAATGGGGTCAGTGGGCAGATCAGTTCTGTAACCCAACTCCAGGAAGTTGGCACTCCTCCACCGGACTCCATGACGATACAGGACCGTAGAGCAGTCTGAGTGACTGTGGGGAGACCTCTCAGGGAGATGGGGTTCTCTGTCCATGCTGGGGTCCTCTGAAGAGATCCGGCTTATCAGTTTGACCCTCCCCCAAAATAACCGAGCCCCACTGATGTAAACTCTGACCCTACCGTTTAACCAGCCTGGTCTCTCCCCGGAGCAGCGATACTGTGGAATGACCGACTCAGGAATCTTCCATCCTCCGGAACTGAAACGACAATCAGAGAGTCAGTCCCTGATCTGCGGGAATTTATTTACTCAGAGAGACATGGGAAATTACACTCACCCCGTCCGTACCCTGTCTCTGGTCAATAACCCCCAATCCTGGGAATTCCCTCTCTGTTGTATCTCTCCCTTGTCTCTACCCCGAGAATGTGGGATCTCCCCTCTCCCTGTACTTACTCTCCATCTCAGTGTAGTCACCGATGATCCCGGTCTCCCTGCATTTCCCATTCACACACCCCTTGTTCCCCTGTTTACATTCCCATCTGCGTCCAGTTTCTCAGTGATTATCTCCTCACTTTACCTGTTAAATCTGTACCATCCCACTTCAAGCTTTCTATCATCCATCCAACGTCCACTGGTACACTCAGTGTTGGAACAATTCGTGCTCCTCCAGGGCTGATCCAGGACTGTGTGGGTTACACACGGATCACCGAGTGTGGAGTCTGTGACTGAGGGACAGAACGACGTTCAGTGTTAATGTACAGCTCACGTACCCCATCCTCTTTCTCCGACAACCAGAACCCCCATCTGCACTTCCACCCTCAGCTCCAATAATTATTTTTATTCATCAATGGGACATGAGTTTCAGAGGCTGAGCCAGTGATTAACTGCCCCACCAGAGGTGCCCTTGAGAAGGTGGTGGTGGTGAGCTGACTTCTTGAACTGCTGCAGTCCTTGATGTGTGGGGACACCCACAATGATTTTCCAGAATTCCAGCATTTTGACCCAGTGACACTGAAGGAACAGCAATGTATTTCCAAGTCAGGGGAGTGTGTGGCTCAGAGGGAAATCTTTCAGTATTTATGTAATTTAAAGGGAAACATCTGAAAACTTCCACAACACCCAACTGTCTATAGACCCTCTCATTATCCCTCCTCCACTCCAGACAACTTTCAACACCCCTCCTCCAATCCAGTCCCCTTTCAACATCCCTCCTCCACTCCAATCCCCTTTCAACACCCCTCAACTCCAATCCCCTCTCAACATCCCTCCTCCACTCCAGTCCCCTCTCAACATCCCTCCTCCACTCCAGTCCCCTCACAACATCCCTCCACCCCAGTACCCTCTCAACATCCCTCGTCCACTCCAGTCCCCTCTCAACATCCCTCCTCCACTCCAGTCCCCTCTCAACATCCCTCGTCCACTCTACTCCCCTCTGAACATCCATCCTCCACTCCAGTCCCCTTTCAACATCCCTCCTCCACTCCAGTCCCCTCTCAGCGTCCCTCCTCCACTCCAGTCCCCTCTCAGCGTCCCTCCTCCACTCCAGTCCCCTCTCAGCATCCCTCCTCCACTCCAGTCCACTCTCAACATCCCTCCACCACTCCAGTCCCCTCTCAACATCCCTCCTCCACTCCAATCCCCTGTCAGCATCCCTCGTCCACTCCAATCCCAACATCCCTCCTCCACTCCAGTCCCCTCTCAACATCCCTCCTCCACTCCAATCCCCTCTCAGCATCCCTCCTCCACTCCAGTCCCCTCTCAACATCCCTCCACCACTCCAGTCCCCTCTCAACATCCCTCCTCCACTCCAATCCCCTCTCAGCATCCCTCGTCCACTCCAATCCCAACATCCCTCCTCCACTCCAGTCCCCTCTCAAAATCCCTCCTCCACTCCAGTACCCTCTCAGCATTCCTCCACCACTCCAGTCCCCTCTCAACATCCCTCCTTAAATCCAATCCCCTATCAGCATCCCTCGTCCACTCCAGTACCCTCGCAACATCCCTCCTCCATTCCAGCCCCACTCAACATCCCTCCTCCACTCCAGTCCCCTCTCAGCATCCCTCTTCCACTCCGGTCCCCTCACAACTTCCCTCCTCCACTCCAGCCCCTCTCAACATCCCTCATCCACTCCAGTCCCCTCTCAGGCCGACCAGGGGGAATGCCATACTAGATGTAGTATTAGGTAATGAACCGGGTCAGGTCACAGATCTCTCAGTGGGTGAGCATCTGGGGGACAGTGACCACCGCTCCCTGGCCTTTATAATTATCATGGAAAAGGATAGAGTCAAAGAGGACAGGAAAATTTTTAATTGGGGAAAGGCAAATTATGAGGCAAGGCTAGAACTTGCCGGTGTGAATTGGGATGATGTTTTTGCAGGGAAATGTACTATGGACATGGTATCGATGTTTAGAGATCTCTTGCGGGATGTAAGGGATTAATTTGTCCCGGTGCGGAAGATAAAGAATGGTAGGGTGAAGGAACCATGGGTGACAAGTGAGGTGGAAAATCTAGTCAGGTGGAAGAAGGCAGCATACATGAGGTTTAGGAAGGAAGGATCAGATGGGTCTATTGAGGAATATAGGGAAGCAAGAAAGGAGCTTAAGAAGGGGCTGAGAAGAGCAAGAAGGGGGCATGAGAAGGCCTTGGCGAGTAGGGTAAAGGAAAACCCCAAGGCATTCTTCAATTAGTTGAAGAAAAAAAGGATGACAGGAGTGAAGGTAGGACCGATTAGAGATAAAGGTGGGAAGATGTGCCTGGAGGCTGTGGAAATGAGCGAGGTCCTCAATGAATACTTCTCTTCGGTATTCGCCAATGAGAGGGAACTTGATGATGGTGAGGACAATATGAGTGAGGTTGATGTTCTGGAGCATGTTGATATTAAGGGAGAGGAGGTGTTGGAGTTGTTAAAATACATTAGGACAGATAAGTCCCCAGGGCCTGAGGGAATATTCCCCAGGCTGCTCCATGAGGTGAGAGAAGAGATTGCTGAGCCTCTGGCTAGGATCTTTATGTCCTCGTTGTCCACGGGAATGGTACCGGAGGATTGGAGGGAGGCGAATGTTGTTCCCTTGTTCAAAAAATGTAGTAGGGATAGTCCAGGTAATTATAGACCAGTGAGCCTTACGTCTGTGGTGGGAAAGCTGTTGGAAAAAATTCTTAGAGATAGGATCTATAGGCATTTAGAGAATCATGGTCTGATCAGGGACAGTCAGCATGGCTTTGTGAAGGGCGGATCCTATCTAACAAGCCTGATAGAGTTCTTTGAGGAGGTGACCAGGCATACAGATGAGGGTAGTGCAGTGGATGTGATCTATATGGATTTTAGTAAGGCATTTGACAAGTTTCCACACGGTAGGCTTATTCAGAAAGTTAGAAGGCATGGGATCCAGGGAAGTTTGGCCAGGTGGATTCAGAATTGGCTTGTCTGCAGAAGGCAGAGGGTGGTGGTGGAGGGAGTACATTCAGCTTGGAGGATTGTGACTAGTGGTGTCCCACAAGGATCTGTTCTGGGACCTCTACTTTTCGTGATTTTTATTAACGACCTGGATGTCGGGGTAGAAGGGTGGGTTGGCAAGTTTGCAGACGACACAAAGGTTGATGGTGTTGTAGATAGTGTAGAGGATTGTCGAAGATTGCAGAGAGACATTGATAGGATGCAGAAGTGGGCTGAGAAGTGGCAGATGGAGTTCAACCCGGAGAAGTGTGAGGTGGTACACTTTGGAAGGATGAACTCCAAGGCAGAGTACAAAGTAAATGGCAGGATACTTGGTAGTGTGGAGGAGCAGAGGGATCTCGGGGTACATGTCCACAGATCCCTGAAAGTTGCCTCACAGGTGGATAGGGTAGTTAAGAAAGCTTATGGGGTGTTAGCTTTCATAAGTCGAGGGATAGAGTTTAAGAGTCACGATGTAATGATGCAGCTCTATAAAACACTGGTTAGGCCACACTTGGAGTACTGTGTCCAGTTCTGGTCACCTCACTATAGGAAGGATGTGGAAGCACTGGAAAGGGTACAGAGGAGATTTACCAGGATGCTGCCTGGTTTAGAAAGTATGCATTATGATCAGAGATTAAGGGAGCTAGGGCTTCACTCTTTGGAGAGAAGGAGGATGAGAGGAGACATGATAGAGGTGTACAAGATAATAAGAGGAATAGATAGAGTGGATAGCCAGCGCCTCTTCCCCAAGGCACCACTGCTCAATACAAGAGGATATGGCTTTAAGGTAAGGGGTGGGAAGTTCAAGGGGGATATTAGAGGAAGGCTTTTTACTCAGAGAGTGGTTGGTGCGTGGAATGCACTGCCTGAGTCAGTGGTGGAGGCAGATAAATTAGTGAAGTTTAAGAGTTCAAGTTCAGTGTTAGTGTACAGCTCACGTTCCCCATCCTCTTTCTCTGCTAACCACAACCCCCATCTGCACTTCCACCCTCAGCAACCCCTGGGCAACAATAATTATTTTTATTCATTGAAGGGACGTGAGTTTCAGAGGCTGAACCAGTGTTTAACTGCCCCACTAGAGGTGCTCTTAAGAAGCTGGTGGTGGTGGTGAGCTGACTTCTTGAACTGCTGCAGTTGTTGATGTGTGGGGACACCCAGAATATTTGGGAGATCCAGGAATTTGACCCAGTGACACTGAAAGTACAGCAATGTATTTCCAAGTCACAACAGTGTGTGGTTTAGAGCGAAACCTCCAGAAACTCCCCCACCCCCATTTTCCATGGCTTCCTCGCAGAACCCCTCCCCCCCTCACCTCACTTCATCCCAGACCCTAGACCTTTATCCCCTCCCCCACCTCCGGTCTGCCTGTACTTTCCCTTCCCCTGATGCCTCCTCTCCACTCTCCTTCTTCTCCCCATGGTCTTCCTTCCTACTGCTCCATTCTCCTTCACTCTTCCCCATCACAGCCTTTACAATGTTTCTGTGCTGCCCATGTGTGGTAGACAGACTGGGTTGGGTGGTTCTCATCACCACATTATAGGAAGGATGTGGAAGCTTTAGAGAGTGTGCTGAGGCTTTTATCACTGGAGCGAAGGAAAATGAGAGGTGACTTGATAAAGGTGTAAAAGATGGAGAGAAATGGATCAGATAGACAGCAGCTATTGTTTTTTTTTCCTTCCCAGGACGGATGTGGTTAATACCAAGGGCCAAAATTTTCAAAAGCAAGATCTTTTCTTTCTTTCTTTCTTTATTTAGACAGAGAATGGTGGGCGCATTGAATGCCCTGCCAGGGGTGGTGTCGGATACAGATTTACTAGGGGCACTTAAGAAACACTGAGATAAATTTTGGCATTACCAGCCTGGTGGTTTGAAGGGTAGTGTGGGACCCAAGGCCCTTGTACCTCCTTCACGATGCAGCAGTGAGAAGAGAGCATGGACTGGATGGTGGGGTCCTTGATGATGGATGCTGCTTGGAGATGTGTTTAATGGTGGGGAGGGCTTTTCCTGCGATGGACTGGGCTGTATCCACTACTGTTCTGATCTTGGACACTGGTGTTTCCATACCAGGCCATGATACAACCAGTCAGAAATACTCTCCACTGTGTATCTATACAAGTTGGTCAAAGTTTTAGGTGACAGACTGAATCTGTGCAAACTTCTCAGAAAGTAGAGGAGCTGCCATGCCTTCTTTGTAATGACACTAACATACTGGTCCCAGGACAGATCCTCTTATCGTACAAGAGTCTGTTCAAGAGTCTGATGACAGTGGGGGTGGAAGCTGTCCTTGAGCTTGGTGGGACGTGCTCTCAGACTTTTGTATCTACTGCCCGATGGGAGGGGGAGATGAGAGAATGTCTGGGGTGGGGTCTTTGATTATCCTGCCTGCTTTACTCAGGCAGTAAGAAGGGCAAACAGAGTCTGTCTCTACTTCTCCTTGCCACAGTAATTATAATATTCTAATAATTAGTGTTTTAATGATCTAACAATAATCAGTTTACAATAATACATTATAACTGAAGACACATCAGATGTATATAGGCGTACTGTGGAGAGCATCGTAACTGGTTGAATCACTGTCTGATGTGGAGATGCCAAAGCACAAGATTGAAAAAGGCTGCTGAGGGTTGTAAAGTCAGCCACCTCCATCCTCCCCATCATAAAGAACCTTTTGAATAGAAGATGCATCATAGTTTAACGTTCAGATTAAATTTATTACCAATGCACTTGTTTATCACTGTAACAAACACAAGAAAATCTGCAGATGCTGGAAATCCAAAGCAACACACACAAAATGCTGGAGGAACTCAGCAGGTTAGGCAACATCTATGGAAAAGAGTAAATGATTCAGGCCAGGACACTTCTTCAGGACTGAGAGGGAAGGGGGAAGATGCCTGAATTAAAAGGGTGGGGGGAGGGGACATAGGTTGGATGGAAGGTGATAGGTGAAACCAGGGGGGTGGGAAAGATCAAGGGCTGGAGAAGAAAGAATCTGATAGGAGACCAGAGTGGACAACAGGAGAAAGGAGAGGAGGATGTGACCCAGGGGTAAGTAATAGTTAGGTGAGAAGTAGTAAAAGGTCAGAGTGGAGAGTAGAGGAAGCAGGAGGAGGGAATTTTGTTCACTGGAAGGAGAAATCAATATTCATACCATCAGGTACTGTTATGTACCCCTAGGGGTCATTTTTTTTTATGGACTATATCCTCGCCTGGGTTGATAACTCACCCACAGAAGACGGTCTCCTTTTTTGTGGTCACATTCAGTGACTATAAAGGAAGGGAAGAGGGGAGAGGAAGGTTTGAAACAGAAGAAACTTCGTGACAAAGACGTAGGTTCGTGTTTTCTCTCTCTCTCGCTATATTATATATATATACACACACACACACATATACAAAGGTGTGACTGTCACGTAGTTAATTAATCCACAAGAGTGGTTTCTCTGCTGAGGGGGGTACCTTTGTGAATATCACTTGTGCGTTACCCTTATTTGGGTGTGGTAGTGCACTGAAGAAAGGCACCCCTGAGGCAAATCACTGTTGGAGTTATTTCGTATGTCATGGAACTGGATAAGTGGCTATCACGTTGTGTGTTTGGGGTTGGTTCTCTTGAAGAGGGTCCCCTTTGTGATAAGCTACTGTTGGTGATAATCCATATGTGAATTCTGTTCGAGTATCCTGTGTCCACCACTTTGGAATGACCCGTAGCTGAATTCAGGTGTGGTACCACTTTCACATGTGGAGTGGAACAACTTCAGAGATAAAACCTATTACTATTGTTATTTTGTATTGCTGTCGTGGAATCTGTGGAATATCAACATAATTGCCTTCTATTGATAATTACCCTGGATTACAAATATCTCTCTCTCTCTCTCCCCATCACTACTCGACTCAATACCACGAACTGAACTGAACTTTACCCATCACTGTAAGACTGTATCTATTTACCCCTAGGCTCGAAGAAACTTGGTTTCCATATATTTCCACACTCATACATATACATATCGTCTCTGCTAACCTGTTTAATATATCTGAATTTATATCACTGTATTGTGTAGTTACTAATAAATAGTATTAGTGAATAGCAATACCAGACTCCAAAGTGTTTTCCATTTCTGCTGGTTCTTTAACCCGTCACGGGGTACGTGACAGTACACAGATCGAATATAAGGAGTTGTTCCTTCACCTTGAGGGTGGCCTCATCTTGACACAAGAGGTGGCTGTGGATCAAAATGTCAGAACGGGAATGGGAATAGTAATTCAAATGTTTGGCCATCAGGAAATCTCGCTTATGGCGGATAGTGCGGAGGTCTTCGAGAACCTGTTCCTTCAGTTTACGACAGGTCTCACCAATGTAGAGGTAGCCACACCAGGAACACCAAGTCAAATCACTTTTTATTGTCATTTCGACTTTAACTGCTGGTACGGTACACAGTAAAAACGAGACGACGTTTTTCAGGACCATGGTGCTACATGAAACAATACAAAAACTACACTCATCTACGTAAAACAACAGAAAAGCTGCTCTAGACTACAGACCTACCCAGGACTGCATAAAGTGCACAAAACAGTGCAGGCATTACAATAAATAATAAAGACAATATGCACAGTAGAGAGCAGTAGGTTGCTGTCAGTCCAGGTTCTGGGTATTGAGAAGTCTGATGGCTTGGGGGAAGAAACTGTTACATAGTTTGGCCGTGAGAGCCCGAATACTTTGGTGCCTTTTTACCGGACACAACAGACAGCAGATTCACGGTTGATGTGTTGCCTCACCTGTTTGGGGCCCTGAATGGAGGTGAGGGAGGAGGTATAGGGGCAGATATAGCACCTAGGCCACTTGCCAGGGATAAGTGCTGGGAGGGAGATTCGTGGGGAGGGACGAACGGACAAGGCAATTGTGGAAGAAGCGACCACTGTGAAAGGCAGAAGGGTGGGGGTGGGGGAAGGTAAAGGTATGTTCGGTGGTCTGATCTCTTTGGGTATGGCTGAAGTTGCAGAGCATAATTTGTTGGAGAGGGAATCTGATGGGTGGTAGATGAGGACAAGAGGGACTCAATCACTATTATGATGGTGGGAAGATAGAGTGAATGTAGATGTACATGAAATGGAGGAGTTGTGGGTGAGGACGAGGAAACTCTGTTCTTTAAATGAGGAGGACATCTCTGGGGTTTCAAGATGGCGGGGCAGTGAAAGGTCTGCTTACTGAGCTCAGCACCACAGCACTGATAATTTCGCATATAAACCTATCCGTTCCAACTTTTTTTTAAAAATCCCCAAGTGTCGGATTTCATAACAAGAACATCGATGAGTATTTTTTTGAGCTGCTTCAACACCATGCCACTGATAGGTACTAAAAAGGCAGCCAGGATGGACTGCACAGAGCGCTCTCCCCGGTCTCCATGATAAAAACTGTAGCCGATCAAGCCCAAAGCTGCATTCCAGCACTAGAAAAGCAAGTTCAAAGCCTGTCTGACCATATCGATGATCTTGAGAATAGAGGTAGGAGGAAGAACATACAAATTATCATCTACCTGAAGGAACAGAAGGCAGCCAGCCAGCAAAGTTATTTTGAGGGCTGGCTGCCTAATTTCCTTGATTTGGAAACCAAGCTGGATTAAGGTGGAAAGAGCTCTTCATACGCTGGCTCCAAAACCAGGCCCAGACCAATGCCCTCGACCTGTCCTCGTGCGGTTCCATAATTTTGGTGATAAGCAAAGAGTGGTGGAGGCTTTGAGACGCCGTGGGACTGATGCCCAGGCTTTAATATATGAGGGATCCAGGCTTATGAGGGATCCAGGCTTATGTTTTCTCAAGATTTTTCGGCAGCCGTTATTCGGAAGCGCAAGGAATTCAATCAGGTAAAGAAGTGACTGAGAGAATCCGGAATCCAGCACTTTATGCTGTACCCAGCGGCGCTGAAAATCACCTACAACAGGACCACTAAGATATTTGATTCTCCTGGCATGGTAAACTTTTGTAGACAGATTGGGCTAAAGAATATATATATTGTGTAGGCCTGGTTATGGGCAATAACATGCTCGATGGTCGCTTTTCGTTACTCGACAGCAAGATATCTTATTGGATGGGTAACGTGTTTGCTTTGATTAATATACTTCCATTATTTGTTTAAGTTAGCGGTACTGCTCCAGCCTGAAGGAGTTTAAACATGATGGTAACAAATCGGTGGATTGATAAATTATGCCCTATTTTCATTTTTGACTATGTTAAATGCCATATTGGCAGTGGGGCAGAATATGGGGTGCTAGAAGGTTCAGATATCCCCTTTCAGTGCGGGGTAAGTCCTCTAGTTCAGCACTGTTGGCGCTTTGTTTTTCTTGTGTGTTTTTTTTTATTCACTTACTGCTGCTCAGCTGAACTTAAGTCGGGTTTCTTCTCCTCCGGAGTCAAATGATTGTTATAAAGGGTTATGACCAGTAGTATATTAAAATAGTGCACTTGGAACATTAAGGGGGGGGGGGTCATTCGCCAATCAAGAGAAAGAAAATCCTATTAAACCTGAAAAAGGAAAGGGTGGAAATAGCCTTATTGCAGGAGACACATTTAAATGATAAAGAACATCTAAAATTGCAACAGAGTGGATTTGATCAAGTCTATTTTTCATCTTTTAATACCAGGAGTAGGGAATGGCCATTTTAATTAGGAAGAATCTACCTTTTAAGTTATTAGACTGCATTAAGGATAAGTATGGGAGATTTGTGATTGTTAAGGCTTCAATATATGGAGAGGAATATGGTATTCTCAATGTTTACTGCCCTCCAGCTCATCCTCTCAAATTCCTAATAGATGCTTTTTCCAAACTTACAGGCTTTTCAATATAAAACATTATTGTAGGTGGGGATGTTAATTGTCTCATGGACCCATTGATGGACAGAGAGCCTAGTGGTCCCCCATTGCTCTACTCACAGTCCAAACAAATCATGGGCTTACGTGGAGAACTAGGACTTGAGGATGTCTGGAGGTTGTTACATCCTTCAAAGACTTCACATTTTTTTTCTAATCGACACAAGTGTTATACCAGAAGAGACTTTTTTCTAACCCCCAAAACACTCCTAGATTTAGTTGTGCCCTGTACAATCAGAAATATCATTATTTCTGATCATGCAGCAGTATATTTGAATATTAAGCCCAAAGATAATTCAGCACAATCTAGACATTGGAGGTTGAATCCTTTTATTCTAAAAGATAATAAATTTATGGACAACTATTTCCGAATTTAAAACTTTCCTATCTATTAATTCCAAATCAGCTAGTAGCCCATCGATGCTCTGGGAAACCGCTAAGGCCTGTGCAAGGGGATTAATTATCTCCTACTCTGCTAGTAAGAAGTGACAAGCTGTGGAACAGCAGAGCCTAGTGGAAGCAAGGCTTGCGGCAGCTGAAAAGGATTATATTAATAAGCCTTCTGCAGCCAAGTTACAGAATCTTACAGCCCTACGCTGTACACTAAACACTTTACTTACACAAGCAGCCAAAGGAAAATTGACATTTGCTAAAGAACGATGTTTGAACATGGTGAAACACCAGGTAGGTATTTGGCTTATTTAGCCAGAAAGAAAAATGCCTCTCAGACTATTGCTTCAATTAGGGATGGGACAGGAGCCCTCACTAGTAATTCTAAAATGATTAATGTTGTGAATAAGAATTTTTATTCTAAATTATATCAATCTGAGCAATGCAATGTCGGACAATCTAGGATGGAGTCCTTTTTCAGGAATTTAGATCTCCTAGGCATTTCTTCTGAACAAGAGTCCCTCCTTAATGCTCCGTTATCTATACATGAGATACAGGACGCTGTGAGACAGCTCCAACGTGGGAAGGCCCCTGGTCCTGATGGACTCACTAGTGAATTCTATAAAGAGTTCACAAGGTTATTATCAGAGCCTGTGCCTGACATGTTCAATCATGCATTTAATTGTGGTCTCCTCCCACCATCATTGAGAGGAGCTGATATCTCCCTAATTCTTAAGAAAGGAAAGAGCCCTGAAGATTGTGCCTTCTACAGGCCTATTTCATTGTTAAATGTTGACTTTAAACTCTTATCTAAAACCTTAGCATTGTGATTAGAAACTGTGCTACCTTTCGTCATAAAAAGAGGATCAAACAGGTTTTGTAAGAGGCTGTAGATCATCTAACAATATCAAAAGATTATTTAATGTGATTCAGGCATGTCAGCAACAGGCAGTAGACAGCTTGGTGGTTTCCTTAGATGCAGAAAAGGCCCTTGATCGTGTCAAGTGGCCGTATCTTTTTTTTCACTTGAGAACGATTTGGTTTGGGCAATAATTTTATTAAGTAGGGGAAGGTTCTTTATAATGACCCTTTGGCTGTGATTCTCACCAATGGTATTAGGTCGGATAATTTTAGTATTCTGAGGGACAGTGGGCAGGGCTGCCCTTTATCACCACTACTTTTCACACTAGTGATCGAGGCATTGGCTGAGGCTATTCGGCAAGACCCCAAAATATCTACTCCAGATATAGGCATAACGTCACATAAAATTACATTGTATGCGGATGATGTTCTAATTTTCTTATCAAACCCTGCTAAATCAGTGCACCACCTTATACAGTGCATCAATTCATTTAGCACCTTTTCAGGTTATAAAATAAACTTTACTAAATCAGAGGCTATGCATCTGGGGAATCTGCAGTAGGTACCTGACACTCAGGGTGTTTTCCCCTTTAAATGGTTGCAGACAGGTTTTGTTTACTTTGGCATATTTAGCACACTTATGTCTGATCAATTGTTCAAAGCTAACCTTACACAGTTATTTGACAAAAATCAAACAGGATCTTGAGCGATGGAGCACCCTTCTCAATTCTTGGCTTGGCCAAATATCCTTGCTCAAAATAAACATTCTTCCTTGTCTGCTCTACCCTATACGAATGATTCCAGTCATTTTTACCCAACAAATACTTAAGAAAAATAAATGATTGGATTGTTTCTTTCATCTGGAACAAAAAAAGACCCTGTATTAAAATGCCTAAGTTACAGCTTCCCAGTAGTCTAGGATGTCTGGATTTTCCAGACATCAAAAAATATCAATTAAGTTCCTTTTTATTTTATGAAGTTGACTGGGTTTGCAGGGACCCCTCCTCAATTTGGCTAGACATTGAAGATTCACAAACAAAATGCCCTCTTATTAATTTGCTTTTCCTCAATAAGATGAAACTAGTTAAGGAATATTGCCACAATCCTATAACAATTAATATGATCAAGGTTTGGAGGGTGGTCGCGTGGTGCGACAAATTGAGGGCAACACAGTGAAAATATCACCCTTCACTTCAATAACCGGCAGTCCAGATTTTCAGCCTGGCATAATGGATTCTGGATTTAAACTTTGGATTTCTAAGGGTATTTTCCATCTAGGAGATTTGTTTGATGAAGGAACGATGATGTCTTTTAGTCAAATAGTACAGAAATTTAACATACCCAACAATGATCTTTTTCGTTTCTTTCAGATAGGAGATTATATACAGAAAAAACATCATTGTTAACTGTTTTCTATAGTTCTGACATAGAAAAGAGGGTGTTTTGTTCTAAGGGTAAAGTCTCCATTAGTACTTTTTACAGCATCTTGAGGGAATGTTCTTGTGGAGAGGCTGAGCAGCTGGGAAAGGTCTGGGAGGAAGAGCTGGGAATAGAAATTACAGCTGAAGTACGAGAAGACATCTGTGATAATGCAAAGAAAATTTCAGTTTGTAATAGAACTAAAGCACTGCAACTCAAAATTCTGCAATAGAGCCCAAATGATCCAGATCATCTCTCAAAATTTAAGACGAGGGTTTCTCCAATGTGTTCTAAATGTAAAGTAAATACTGGAACTTTCACCCACTGTTTTTGGACTTGTCCCAAGCTTCAGGCATAGTGGAGTGATATTTTGGGTGAAATGGAAAAGATTCTGAAGATGGAGCTTGAACTGGACCCAGTTTCTTTTCTCTAACGCTTACCCAGAAGTCGTATTATTAATGCACATCAGAAAAACCTTTTTAATATCCTGACTTTTTGTGAAAGGAAGAACATTTTACTTTGTTAGATATCCGATAAGGCCCCTGGACTTTTTGGTTGGTGTAAATTAATCATGGAATATATTCCTTTGGACTTTTTGACATGTATGATACACACAAAAACAAAGAGTTTTCATAAATCATGGCAACCTTTTCTACAGTATATAGATGTAAACCTGTCTGCTATACTAATAAGGGCTTTTGTATAGGATGTTGGGTTATGTCTATATCTTGATGGGAGTGTTCTGATAGCTGATATCTGTGAAGGGAAGAAATGTAAATGTATCTGTAGATTGAAAGCTTTGCTATGCTGAGCAATAATTAAATAAATAATGAGAAGGACATCTCTGATGTCTTGGAATGGAAAGCCACAACCTATGAACAGATGTGGCAGAGGTGTGGAGGTGCATCTTGGGTCAAGATGAGGCCACCCTCAATGTGGAGGAACAACACCTTACATGATAGCCTCCTACATACTGGTATGAATATCGATTTCTCCTTCCAGTAAGCAAAGTTTACTCCCCCCACACACAGGCGTCTAATCTATCCTCTGAAATATACATACTTCCCTCTCCTTTGCTCCTTAAAACCTCTACCCTTCACTCTCAAATCCCTCTCCTCATCTCTCCCTCTCTCGGCATTCATTGCCTGCATCACTCTCATCAGTCCCCCCTTCCTTCCCTCTTGTTGGAGTGTCACTCTCACTGATCTCTCTGCCTAACTCTCCTTACACAGCCATCACTCTCTCTTCACTCACCTCATTCCTCCCACTCCAGCATCCCACCTCTCTCTCCATCCCTCTCTCCTGTGTTTTCACCCATTTCCTTCTGTCCACGTACTGAATCACTCAAATCCCACTCCGGTCGTTTCTATGTCTCATCAGTCACCGTGCAAATCCTCACCGTCATTCCTCCCTTCCTCTCTGTGACCATCCTCCTCTCTCACCTCCACCACTCCTCCCCTCCCACCGGTGTCACTCCACCCCTCTCTGTTGATTCCTCCCACCCCACTCTCTCCAACCCCCAACAGAGCCTCATCCCTCACGACTCACCAAACCCAACCCAACAGACAGGACAGAGGAACCACTGACTCCATCATTCACACCCCTCCCCACAATGCACTGTACATCCAGTAGGTGAACTGGTCCACGGGAGGTTCAACCTCACAGAGTGACGGAGACTGAATGAACACAGACAGACTGAGACTTGGTACCTGAGGACGTGTCTCCCCCTGGGACAGAGGACAGTTCCTGGGTGTGTTCTCCAGTAGACAATCCTGTAGGCTGTTCCATTGTTGAAGTCTCCAGGTCTGGAACAAAGTAACACAGACATGGGAAATGGGCAGAGCTTAAATAACACAACAGGGACAATAACTCACAAAGATGAATATTCTGAAAATTCAGAGCAACACACACAAAATGCTGGAAGAACTCAGCAGGTCAGGCTGCATCTCTGGAGGGGAATAAACAGTGAATGTTTTGGGCTGAGACCCTTCATCAGCACTGGAAAGGAAGGGGGAAGAAGCCAGAATAAAGAGGTGGGAGGAGTACAGTTGACAGGTGATAGGTGAAGCCAGGCGAGTGGGAAGGTGGGTGGGTGAGGGAGGGGGTGATTTAAGAAGCTGGGAGGTGATATATGGAAGAGGTAAAGGGCTGAAGAAGGACTAATCCAATCAGACAGGACAGTGGACCAGAGAATAAAGGAATGGAGGAGGGGTCCAGTGGGAGATGACGGGCAGGTGAGGAGAGGAGAAGAGAAGGCTAAGAGGGTAGCCGGAATGGGAATGGAAATAGAGAGAAGTTGTAGGGGGTAGAAATTACTGTCAGCAGAGAAATCAGTTTTCCTGCCACACACACAAAATGCTGGAGGGACTTAGCAGGCCAGGCAGCATCTATGGGAAAGGAGTAAACAGTCGACGTTTCAGGCCGAGACCCTTCAGCAAGATTGGAGAAGGAAAGATGAACAGTCAGATTTAGAAGCTGGGGGAAGAGGAAGGAGAAACACGAGATGTTAGGTGAAACCGGGAGGGGGAGGGGTGAAGTAAAGAGCTGGGAAGTTGATAGGTGAAAGAGGTACAGGGCTGCAGAAGGGGGAATCCAACAGAAGACAGAAGGCCATGGAAAATAAAGGGGGTAGGAGCACCAGAGGGTGGTGATGGGCAGGCAGATTAGGTGAGAGAGGGAAAAGGAGATGGGGAATGGTTCAAGAAATCAATATTCATGCTGTCAGTTTGGAAGCTACCCAGACGCAATATGAAGTGTTGTCCCTCCAATTTGAGTTTAGCCTCATCATGTCAATGGAGGAGGCCTCGAATAGACATGTGGGAATGGGAATGGGAAGTCTCCCTTGTGAATGCTGTCACTACTCTCAGACAAAGCCCAGATGAATGGGTTTTAGGTGAGTAGGGGGTTACACAGGTCCAGACCCACCCTCTCGACATCCCCTCCCGGATCCAGCAGCATGGTGAGGTCCAAGACGGCTGGGGGAAGTTCTGTTGCAGTGAATGGCCAGACCGAGCTTCGATGCAAAGGATGCCCTTTCCGCGCTTCACGGCACGTGTTTGCTAGATGGCCACTGACCCTACGACAGGGTTCATCCGCCCTTTGACAGATCTTGTTTTTCGTCCTGTAAGGTGTCTAGCCACCCTCCTCACCAGGCAAGCCCGATGCAGGAGCTGGTTTAGTTGCCAACCACCCGACCATACGACAGGTAGTACTGGGTTACATGGTACTAGTAGCACTCAGACGAGTGACCTGACTCCTCATTTATGTGAAGGTTGTAAGAAATAAAGTCAATTCAATACTTAATTAATTTTTTTAAGCAGTGATATTAAACCTAATTGACTCTGATTCCACTCCTCTTCTCCTCCCATCCTCTCTCCTATTCTGACCTCCAGTCTTCCTTCAGTGACCCCCCATCCCTGTTCCCTCCTCTTCCCCTCCCATCCTCTCTCTTCGTCACACACCCCAGACCTCTCTCTCATCCGCACCTTCATCCCTGTTCCCTCCTCTTCCCCCTCACACCCCTCTCCCTCCCTGCCTCCTTGCCCCCACGACCTGCTCACTCATAGTTATCACAGTCATAGAGCACTACAGCATAGAAACAGGCCCTTTGGCCCATCTAGTCCATGCTGAACTAATATTCCTCATCGTCTCATCAACCTGCACCCAGAACAAAGCTGTTCATTCCCCTCCCATCCATGTATTCATCCAAACTTCCCTTTGATGTTGAAATCAAACCCACATCCACCACATCTGTCAGCAGCTTGTTCCACACTCACACCACCCTCAGAGTGAAGACGTTCCCTCTCATGTTCCCCTTAAACATTTCACCTTTCACTCTTAACCTGTGACCTCTAGTTCTGGTCTCACTCAACCTCGGTGGAAGTAGCCTGCTTGCATGTACCCTATCTGTACCCCTCATAATTTAGTAAACCCTACCCCCTCATTCTCTGAAGCTCCAGACCTACACCCGTATTCTGTGATCTTTGCTGCACAAACCTTGTCAGTTCCCCGGTGTCGGTCAGTAAACACACCCCTCTGATTCTGAACCAGATCTCCGTCATTCCAAAGGTTGACAGACACTTCCCCAGTGAACCCCTCTCTCATTAAATCCCCGGGGTTCTGTCCTCATCCTCTCCCTGACATTCCATCTTACCCGGCCACATGGACCACCTCAGACAAAGAGACTTATTCTTCCCTACAACAAAGCACACCAACTGTGAGACATCTTGGACAAAGCAGAAATTTCACACAGACAGAGGGAAGGAATAACTGAACACTCATTGCCAGCTGTTACAATGCACATCTAACAGCTGAGTTGGTCTATGAGAAGTTTGACATCACAGAGTGAGAGACTGAGAGACCCTGATGGTCACAAGATCTAATACCTGAGGATGTCTCTCCCACTGAGACAGAGGACGGTGATGGGGTGGGTTGTCCTCTAGATGATTCATCGGGCTGATCCATTGTGGAAGCCTCCAGGTCTGGAGCAAAGTAACAGAGACATGGGAGATTGGCAGAGATTAAACACAGGCAATAATTCATAAAGATGAGAGATTCTGCAGATGCTGAAAATCCAGAGCAACACACACAAAATGCTGGAAGAACTGAGCAGATCAGGCTGCATCTCTGGAGGGGAATGAACAGTGAATGTTTTGGGCTGAGACCCTTCATCAGCACTGGAAAGGAAGGGAAGAAGCCAGAATAAAGAGGTGGGGAGGAGTACAGCTGACAGGTGATAGGTGAAGCCAGGTGAGTGGGAAGGTGGGTGGGTGAGGGAGGGGGTGATTTGAGAAGCTGGGAGGTGATATGTGGAAGAGGTTAAAGGGCTGAAGAAGGACTAATCCAATCAGAGAGGACGGTGGACCAGAGAATAAAGGAATGGAGGAGGGGGAACAGAGGGAGATGACGGGCAGGTGAGGAGAGGAGAAAGACTAAGAGGGGAGCCAGAATGGGAATGGAAATAGAGAGAAGTGGTAGGGGGTAGAAATTACCGTCAGTAGAGAAATCAGTGTTCCTGCCACACACACAAAATGCTGGAGGAACTTAGCAGGCCAGGCAGCATCTATTGGAAAAACAGTTGACGCTTTGGGCTGAGACCCTTCAGCAGGATTGGAGGAAAAAAAGATGAGGAGTCAAGAGTTGGAAAGGAGAGAGGAGGGAGAAACACAAGGTGATAGGAGAAGCCAGGAGAGGGAGGGGTGAAGTAAAGAGCTGGGAAGTTGATATGTGAAAGAGATACGGGGCTGGAGAAGGGGGAATTTAATAGGAGACGACAGAAGGCCATGGAAGAAAGAAAAGGGGGTAGGAGCACCAGAGGGAGGTGATGGATGGGCAGACAAGGATATTAGGTGAGAGAGGGAAAAGGAGATGGGAAATGGTGAAGAATTGAGGACCATTACCAGAAATTCAAGAAATCAACGTTCATGCTGTCAGTTTGGATGCTACCTAGACACAGTATGAAGTGTTGCCCCTCCAATTTGAGTTTGGCCTCATCATGTCAGTGGAGGAGGCCTTGGACAGACATGTGGGAATGGGAATGGGAAGTCACCCTTGTGAATGTCTGTGACCAGTCACCACTCACAGTCGAAGCCCAGATGAATATTGAGAACTGAAGGAGGGGAAGATCATTCCCTTCAATGACCCCCACCATGAATACCCGAGTTTACAGCCCCTGGGTTTCCTGAATTGTGTCCAACTGGGGATCTGTACCTGACCTCAAACACCCTGCTCGTGTGGTGGTCAAACCCGGACCAGGTTTACCTGTCACTGATCCCTGGGGTTCCTGAGTTGTGACCGACAGGGAATCTGTACGTGAACTCGCAGACACAGCTGGTGTGATGGTCAAACCCGGACCAGCTTTACCTGTCACCAATCCCTGGGGTTCCTGAGTTGTGGCCGACAGGGAATCTGTACGTGAACTCGCAGACACAGCTGGTGTGATGGTCAAACCCGGACCAGGTTTACCTGTCACCGATCCCTGGGGTTTTGGAGTTGTGTCTGTCTGCAGATCTGTTAGTAAGCTTGAAGATCCTGCTGTGGTGATGGTCAAACCCAGACCAGGTTCTCCGGTCACTGATCCCTGGGGTTTATGAGTTGTGTCTGGTTGGGAATCTGTAATAAGAAGATATACAAAGGATGAGTAATGCAGTAAACAAAGTTTATGTTAGATCAGGAAGGAAATCAGCGGCAGGAACAGGAGGCTCAAGTCCACATCAAATCTGTCCTCTGAAACACTCACACTCCCCTCTCCTTTGTTCTTTAATACCTCTCCCCTTCACTCTCAAATCTCGCTTCTCACATCTCCCTCTGTCGGCGTTCACTCTGTCTGCATCACTCTCGTCAGTCTCACCTTCCTTCCCTCCAGTTGGAGTGTCACTCTCACTGATCTCTCTGCCCAACTCTCCTTACACAGTCATCACTCTCTCTTCACTCACCACATTCCTCGTACTCCAGCATCCCACCTCTCTCTCCATCCCTCTCTCCTGTGTGTTTTCACCCATTTCTTTCTGTCCACGTACTGAATTACTCAAATGCCACCCCGGTCGTTTCTATGTCTCATCAGTCACCGTGCAACTCCTCACAGTCATTCCTCCCTTCCTTTCTGTGGTCATCCTCCCCTCTCACCTCCATCACTCCTCCCCCACTCCTGTGTCACTCTCAGTCACTCCACCCCTCTCTGTGACCAATGGGTGGAGTTAAGATGGCACCAAGTGGCTGCTTCTTCGAGCTCATCTGCGGAAACAGCTTAAATTCCTCTCTTTATTGTCTCCTTTTCAAGGTTGTCGGGGTTCTATCGAGGTCCTGATCTGCAACAGCTCTGAAACTGCTTTTTATGGCGGATGAGCTCTTGCTCCTGGAGCTCCCCGGCCAACTGTTTTCCGACATTCTCCACACACATCTAGGAAGATGGTGCCTCCGGGGTGCGGCCCTGTGGATAACTGATTCCTGGCCGATGTTGCCAAAGGAGGTGTCGCGGGAAAAGGAACATCAAGATTTTGCTGTGGCGGATGTATGGATGGAGGTCTCTGTGGTCGAGCAATCACACACACTCTCTCTCTCTCTCTCTCGGTGGTGGGGAGAGTTTTCTGCCGATACTCGAGTTGGAGAATCTCCAAATAAAAAGCGATGCAGCAGATTGTAAGATCATCACGGTGACCGTCAGTCTCCCCTTTCACTGTGAAATGGGTGACATCTCCCTAACAATGACACTTGTTAATGTGAGAGCGAGGAGAGAGAGTGAGGAGAGTGAGAGAGAGTGAGGAGAGTGAGGAGAGTGAGGAGAGTGAGGAGAGTGAGGAGAGTGAGAGAGAGTGAGGAGAGTGAGGAGAGTGAGGAGAGTGAGGAGAGTGAGGAGAGTGAGAGAGAGTGAGGAGAGTGAGAGAGAGTGAGGAGAGTGAGGAGAGTGAGGAGAGTGAGGAGAGTGAGAGAGAGAGAGTGAGGAGAGTGAGGAGAGTGAGGAGAGTGAGGAGAGTGAGAGAGAGTGAGGAGAGTGAGGAGAGTGAGGAGAGAGAGAGAGTGAGGAGAGTGAGAGAGAGAGCACGCGAGAGCGAGCGCCTGTGGCTGTCGAAATGTTGGGTAAACATCAGCTTTTGTTGACTGCAGATCGTGGTCTCTCTTCGGCTGCTCTGCTGTTGCTTGGTGGGTGGGGGACACTGACACTTTTTTGCTGAAATGGGTGGGGGTGAAGGGGGAGGTTGATTTGTTGATGCTGCTGCTTCTGTGTGGGGGGGGAGGGGGGCTCTGGGGTTTTAAAGTTTTTCTGTCGTTCATCCTTTTGGTGTTCTGTAATTCATGAACACAACCCCTCACTATTCCTCTCTTTGCACTATTTATTTATTTTATTTTTGTTTGGGACGTACAGGAATATTTTTTGTCTTGCTCTGTACTGCTGCCAAAAAACAACAAATCTCACAATATACATTAGTGATAATAAACCTGATTCTGATCCTGAATCTCTTACCACTGACCATAAATCTATGTCCTCTAGTTATATTCACCCCTGATCAGTGGTAATATTTCCAGCAGGAGGTCCCACACCACCAGCTTCAGGAACATTTATTACCCCACAACCATCAGACTCCTGACCGGTGCGGATAACTTCACTCACATCAACTCTGAACTGATTCCACAACCGACAGACTCACTTTCAAGGAATCTACAACTCATCATCTCAGTATTATTTAATATTTTATTTCCACAATTCGCCTTCATTTTCACGTTGCTTGTTTGTTAGTCTTTGTTTTTGTATAGTTTTTCCATAAATTGTGTTGTATTTCTTTATTTTCCTGTAAATGACTGCAATAAAGTGAATCTCAGGGTAGTATATGGTGACAAATAAGTACTTTGATAATAAATCTTACTTTGACTCTGAGTCGACCCTATCTGTACCCCTCGTAATCTTCTACATATTTTTATATATCCTGACAATCAGAATAACTATCACCAATTGACATCACTGCAAATTTGTCATTTTGTAGCAGCAGTGCAGTGATGTGACTCCCGATGGGACAGAGGGCGGTTCCTGGGTGGTCCCTCCAGTCGATGAAGTTAAGATGGCGCCAAGCTTCTTCGAGCTCATCTGTGGAAACAGCTTAAATTCCTCTCTTTACTGTCTCCCTTTCCCCTTTCCAAGGTGGCTGGGGTTCTATCGAGGTCCTGACCTGCAACGGCACTGAAACTGTTTTTTATGGCGGATGATCACCCGCTCCTGGAGCTCCCCGGTCGACCGTTTTCCCACATTCTCCACGCACGGCTGGGAAGATGGTGCCTCCGGGGTGCGGCCCTGTGAGTAACTGATTCCAGGCCGATATTGCTGACTGAGGTGTCGCATGAGAGTTGAGGAGGAACTTCTTCTCCCAGAGAGTTGTGGAGGTGTGGAACGCGCTGCCTCAGAAGGCAGTGGAGGCCAATTCTCTGGATGCTTTCAAGAAGGAGCTAGATAGGTATCGTATGGATAGGGGAATCAAGGGTTATGGGGACAAGGCAGGAACCGGGTATTGATAGTAGATGATCAGCCATGACCTCAGAATGGCGGTGCAGGTTCGAAGGGCCGAATGGTCTACTTCTGCGCCTATTGTCTATAAGATGAGGATTTTCCTGTGGTGGGTGGTGGGTGGTGGATGGAGGGGTCTCTCTCTCTCTCCTTCCCCCCCCCCCCCCAGTTTTCTGCCGATTCTCAAATCGGTGAATCTCGGAATAAAAAGTGATGCAGCAGACTGTAACATCATCACAGTGACTGTCAGTCTCCCCTTTCACTGTGAAATGGTGACATCTCTCCGATCCTTGTTAGTGAGAACGCGCACCTGTGGCTGTCGAACTGTTAGGTAAACAACAGTTTTTGTTGACTGCAGATCGTGGTCTCTCTTTGGCTGTTTTGCTGTTGCTTGGTGGGTGGGGGGGGCTGATGTTTTTTTGCTGAAATGGGTGGGGGTGGAGGGGGTGTTGATTTGTGATGCTTGCTGCCGTTTGGTGTGGGAGGGGAGAGGGGGGCTTTCGGGTTTTAAAGTTTTTCTGTCGGTCATTCTTTTGGGGTTCTTCTATAATTCATGAACACAACCTCACTATTCCTTTTTTTTGTACTATTTATTTATTTTATTTTTGTTTGGAACGTACAGGAATATTTTTTGTCTTGCACTGTACTGCTGCCAAAAAACAACAAATTTCACAAGATACGTTAGTGATAATAAACCTGATTCTGATTCTGAATCTCTTACCACTGACCATAAATCTATAACATCCTCCTCACATTTCACACTGCCACCCAGCTTTGTGTCATCAGCAAATTTACTAATGTTACTTTTAATTCCCTCATCTAAATCATTAATATATATTGTAAACAGCTGCGGTCCCAGCACTGAACCCTGCGGTACCCCAATGGTCACCGCCTGCCATTCCGAAAGGGCCCGTTAATCGCTACTCTTTCTTTTCTGTCAGCCAGCCAATTTTCAATCCATGTCAGTACTCTGCTCCCAATACCATGTGCCCTAATTTTGCCCACTAATCTCCTATGTGGGACTTTATCAAAGGCTTTCTGAAAGTCCAGGTACACTACGTCCACTGGCTCTCCCTTGTCCATTTTCATAGTTACATCCTCAAAAAATTCCAGAAGATTAGTCAAGCACGATTTCCCCTTCGTAAATCCATGCTGACTCAGACTGATCCTGTTATTGCTATCCAAATGTGTCGTAATTTCATCTTTTATAATTGACTCCAGCATCTTTCCCACCACCGACGTCAGGCTAACCGGTCTATAATTCCCTGTTTTCTTTCTTCCTCCCTTCTTGAAGAGAGGGACAACATTAGCCACCCTCCAATCCACAGGAACTGATCCTGAATCTATAGAACATTGGAAAATGATTACCAATGTGTCCACGATTTCTCGAGCCACCTCCTTTAGTACCCTGGGATGCAGACCATCAGGTCCGGGGGACTTATCAGCCTTCAGACCCAATAGTCTATCCAACACCATTTCCTGCCTAATATCAATTTCCTTCAGTTCATCCATTACCCTAGGTCCTTTGGCCACTATTATATCTGGGAGATTGTTTGTGTCTTCCCTAGTGAAGACAGATCCAAAGTACCTATTCAACTTCTCTGCCATTTCCTTGTTCCCCATATTAAGTTCATCCGTTTCTGTCTTCAAGGGTCCAATTCTGGTCTTAACTATTTTTTTTTCTTTTCACATACCTAAAGAAGCTTTTACTATCCTCCTTTATATTCTTGGCTAGTTTACCTTCGTACCTCATTTTTTTCTCCATGCATTGCCTTTTTAGTTGCCTTCCATTGCTCTTTAAAAGTTTCCCAATCCTCCGACTTCCCACTCATCTTTGCTATGTTATACTTCTCTTTTATTTTTATACTGTCCATTACTTCCCTTGTCAGCCACAGCCTCCCCTTCCTCCCCTTAGGACCTTTCTTCCTCTTTGGAAAGAACTGATCCTGCATCTTCCGCATTATTCCCAGAAACACTTGCCATTACTGTTCCATTGGTACCAACAAGTTCCACGACCTCCGGCTGCTCACTCTCCCCTTCAAGAATATTCTGCAACTGTTCAGAGACATCCTGCAACCTAGCACCTGAGAGGCAACACATTATCCTGGATTCTCTTTTGCTGCCCCAGAATCTCCTATCTGTCCCCCTAGCTATCAACTCCCTTATGACTATTGCTCTGCCTGACTACACCCTCTCTTTCCAAGGCTCAGAGCTGACCACGGTGGTTTGGCTGCTGCTGCCTTGCCCAGATAGGTCATCCCCCTCACCAGTATCCAAAGGTGTATACCTGTTACTGAGGAGAATGGCCACAGGGGGACCCTGTACTGACTTCCTTCTCCCTTTACCTCTCTCAGTGTTCACCCATCCACTGTCCGAATTCTGCACCCCGATTGTAACACCTGTTGAAAAGTCATATCTATCAATTGCCCTGCC
Organism: Mobula birostris; assembly: GCF_030028105.1. Classification (NCBI taxonomy): domain Eukaryota; kingdom Metazoa; phylum Chordata; class Chondrichthyes; order Myliobatiformes; family Myliobatidae; genus Mobula; species Mobula birostris. The sequence continues at coordinate 92,092,656 of NC_092382.1, forward strand.
TCCCAGATATTCCTAAGTTTATTCAACTCCAGCTCCTTGATGTGGACTTTCAGAAGCTGGAGTGGGCTGCATTTCCCACAGGCGTAGTCATCAGGGTGACCATCAGGTTCCATGAATTCCTACATCTGAACGGAGGAGCATTCCACTGCCATATCTGCCATCCTGCCTGCACTGTACAATGGGCAAAAGAAACCAGATATTCTAACCTGTTTCTTTGGCCTCAGCCTCTTCTCGTCGAAGCCTCGAGTCAAAGCCTGATGCTTCTACTCTCACCGCTGGCCTACTCCCAACAATGGCCACCCCACTTGCCCCTTCAGTCCATTTACTTAATTCGCAGTGCTCTGCTCCCAATGTTGAATGGACCTCTGGAATATCCGAATGCCCGCAAAGCTCTCCTTTCACACAAGCTTCACCGGCCTGTGAGTAACCTCTTCCAACCTCTCTGCTCCTGTTGCTGACTGGACCTCTGGAATCCTGGTGTCGTGGGTCCTGAGGCTCCTGTACCTTCTTCCTGATGGCAACAACACGGAGAGAGCATGTCCTGGGGGGTGGAGGTTCCTGATGATGAATGCTGACAACGCTCCATGTCGATATGCTCAATGGTGGGGAGGGTTTTATCCGTGATGGACTGGGCCATCAATTATTTAGAGATACAGCACAGTAACCGGCCCAACGAGCCCCACCACCCATGTGACCAATTAACCTACTAACTCAGACGTCTTTGTAATGTGGGAGGAAACCGACACAGTCACAGGGAGAATGTACAAACTCCTTACAGACAGCGACGGTAACAATTAAACAAATAGTGAAAATATCCTGCCTGAACATCACTCCAAACCTCACCCACCGGACACTTTCATTTCCTCCACCCCTGAGCACCAGCTCTCAGCCTGGGTCTGTGGTGAAGCCAACACCTACCCTCTCTTTCCCAATCCCCCGTCACTGTCCTCAGGCTGACACAGGATGAATTTTAGGGACTGACCATGGGGAAGAGCATTCCAAATAATGGGTACTTCCACCACGGATACCTGAGCTCGCAGACCATTCTGGGGTGGTGGTCAAACCCAGACCAGGTTCTCCCATTGCTGCTCCCTGGGGTTCCCGAGTTGTGTCCGACTGGGGATCTGTAAAGAGAGACAGGGTGGGTGGGGATGGTAGAGAGATTTAAAAAACACATTGATCAGGATGAAATTAGCCACAGAGAATGAGAGGTACCAGTCTGTGAGAACCCAATAAACGTCACGGGTCCAACAGATCAAACCTCTCATCCCCTACATTACCCTCTCCTAAAGCACAGTCCACACCACTCTCCCTAAATTCCCATCTCCTCCCTTCTCAGCCACAGACCACATCCAGCCATTCCCGTCTTCAGTGACATCAGGTCTCTTCTGTTCAGAGTCAGAATCAGGTTTAGTATCACTGTCATATGTTGTGACATTTTGATACTGTCACACAGTCTTAGGGACACTCTTCTGTTTTGTGGACGTCTGCGAAGTACAGGAATTTCAGGTTGTACATTCTCTGATGATAAACAGAACTATTGAAATATATATTATAAATATAATATACAAGAATGAAATATATTACACACACACACACAGATACATACATACATGGAAGTGGGATGTGTGGTCAACAGCCTGCCCCTGCTTTTCTAATGGTCAATGCTGTTTATTGTTTTATTGTTCTCATGTTAAAATGCTTTTGTGGGATTATGGTGGGAAGTTCCAGTGCATTTACTGTTACATTTTAGCTTGGGTTATACAGTTATTCACTTGTGTATTTGAGGGTCACCCTAACTGTAACTGGGCTGTGTGATAAGTCACCTCGCCATCTGTATCAGACTGGTTGGGTTCACCGTCTGGGTCATGGTGCCTGGTCTGTTCTGTGTTTATAACAATAAAACGGCGGCTGAGTTAAATGAGCCTTCTCGTCTGTCATCATGGGCCAAATGCTCATCACATTGGTGTCGGGGGGGAGGTGGGGGGGATGTGAAATTGACAATGAGATTGAAGAGCTACAACATTGGACAGATCGGATTCAGATCTGGGGAGTAACTCAAGGTACCGTGCAGTAAGCCTGCATTGCATTCTGGGCCTGGCTCCCAAAGGTCTGGAGGAAGCTTCTGGGAAACGAGCATCGTGCCTTCCCAGGGAGCTCGAAGGGTTAAGTGTACCCAGGCTCCATAACCCGGGCGACACGATGGAGGGCATCATTCACCGATATGGACCATGAGCAGGTGAGTGATCCCGTGCTGGCCCGGATGAGGGGATGGCTGATCATATGGACGACACGCGGAGTGGTCAGAGGTCTCCGTCCTGGATCCGGAGACCAAAGCCCTGTTCTCATAGTGGGGGACGCTTGAGGTGCGCGACGGCTTTCTGTCTGACTGTGGCAGTTTTCCAACAGTGACAGACACCCCTTGCAGCCGGTGGTCCCCCGGGGGCTTCGCACCACGGTGCTGCAGTCAGTGCACGGGCTGGTGGAACTGGCCATTTCGGGGTTGCAAAGAGGCTGGTCAGGCTCCATGCAGACTGCTACTGGCCTGAGTAGAGGCAGGACACGGACCTGTTCGTGCTCTGCTCTGACACTTGCATGTCTCAGAAGCGACTGGGCCGCCAGTCCAGGGCGCCAATGAGAAATATGTGGTGGGGGCCACAGTATGGCTCTACGGCCCCTCCCCGCAGAAGGGACCGTCCCCCAGGCTGGAAAGTCACTGGAAGAGATACTCAATCACATCTCTGATGTGGTATATCAGGTGCGGCTGCGTGAGCGGCAGAAGGGACTGTCCCCCAGGCTGGAAAGCCACTGGAAGAGATACTCAATCACATCTCTGATGTGGTAAATCGGGTGCGGCTGCGTGAGCAGCAGAAGGGACCGTCCCCCAGGCTGGAAAGCCGCTGGAAGAGGCCGGGAGAGGTACTCAACCACATCTCTGATGTGGTATATCAGGTGCGGCTGCGTGAGCGGCAGAAAGGACCGTCCCCCAGGCTGGAAAGCCACTGGAAGAGGCCGGGAGAGGTACTCAATCACATCTCTGATGTGGTATATCGGGTGCGGCTGCGTGAGCGGCAGAAGGCAGTCGTGCTGCTCTGGGACCAGCTGGCACTCAGCCACCACGAACCCAGCGAGGCTGAAGGAAGGAAGTGACGCTCTGGGCCCAGCCTCTTGTTTCACACAAACAGGGCCTCCCCTGGAGGGGGGTCCAGGAACGCCCAGCACCTCCAGACAGCACTGTTGACTCCCACCGGGACTTTTAGACTTTGTTATGGACTCTATGATTGCTGAGGACGGGTGACCCCTTGGGTCGGGGGCAGTGACGCTCCGGGGTGGGGGGGGGGGGGGGGAGAGGAGGTGTGTGGTCAACAGCCCACCCCTGCATTTCTAATGATCAACACTGTTTATTCTCCTTGTGTTTTTGATTTTGTGGGATCATGATGGGAAGTTCCAGTTCATTTATTGTTACATGGGTTACGCAGTTATTGGCTTGTGTATTTGTGGGTCACCTCCCCCCGTCTGTATGAGTCTGGTTGAGATCACTATCTGGGTGATGGAGCCTGAATCTGTTCCTGAAATACTGAGTGTCTGTCTGCAGACTCTGTACCTCCTCCTTTATGAGAGTGAGGAGAATGAGCGATTTTAAGTTTGATGTGAAGGAGGATGAGAGGTGACTTGATCGAGGTGTACAAGATGAGGCACAGATCGAGTGAAGAGCCAAAGACTGTTTTCCCAGGGTGGAAGTGACTAATACCAGGGGTACAGATCGAGTGAAGATACAGAGACTGTTTTCCCAGGGTGGAAGTGACTAATACCAGGGGTACAGATCGAGTGAAGATACAGAGACTGTTTTCCCAGGGTGGAAGTGACTAATACCAGGGGTATAGATCGAGTGAAGAGACAGAGACTGTTTTCCCAGGGTGGAAGTGACTAATCCCAGGGGGTATATTTTTCAGGAGACTGGAGGAAAGTATAGGGTGGACGTCAGAGATAATTTCTTCACACAGAGAGTGTTGGGTACATGAAATGCCCTGCCCAGGGTGTTGACAGTGTCCGATACATCAGGGGAATTTAAGAAACTCTTAGATAGGTCTGGATGCTGTCTATTGACTGTATCTCAGCATTTAACACCATCATTCCTACAGTCCTGATCAACAAGAAGCAGAGCCCATGACTCTGTACCCCCCTCTGCATCTGGATCCTCGACGTTCTAACTGGTAGGCCACAGACTGTGGGGATTGGAAATAACATCTCCACCTTACTGACAGTCAACACTTGCACACCTCAGGGATGTGTGCTTCGATTCTCTCTACACTTAAGACTGTGTGACCAGGCACAGCTCAAATGCCATCCATAAATTTGCTGATGATACAACCATTGCTGTCAGAAATACGGATGGTGACAAAAGGGCGTACAGGAGCGAGATGCATCAGTTAGTTGAATGATGTCACAGCAACAACCTTGCACTCAACATCAGCAAGACCAAAGAGCTGATTGTGGACTTCAGGAGGGGTAACATGAGGAAACATGAATCATTCCTCATAGAGGGCTCAGAGGTGGAGAGAGTGAGCAATTTCATATTCCTGGGCGTCACCTAACCTGGGCCCAAGATATCAATGCAGCTATAAAGAAGGCAAGACAGTGGCTGTATTTCATTAGGAGTTTGAAGAGATTTGACTTGTCACCTAAAACACTTGAAAACTTCTACAAATGTACTGTTGGGAGCATTCTGACTGGCTGCATTGCCGTCTGGGACGTGGGGTAGGTGCGAATGGACAAGATTGAAATAAGTTGCAGACACTTGTAAAATCAGTCAACTCCATCATGGGTACTAGCCACCGTGTATCTGAGAAATCTTCAAGGAACGATGCCTTTGGAAGGCGACATCCATTATTAAGGATCCCCACCACCCAAGACATGCTCTCTTCACACTGTTACCTTCAGGTAGGAGGTACAGAAGCTTGAAGGCACACACCTAGTGATTCAGGAACAGCTCCTTCCCCTCTGCCATACGATTCCAAAATGGACTTTGAATCCATGAACACAACCTCACTACTTTTTTATTTCCGTTTATTTGTACTTCTTATTTTGACTTAACTATTAAACAGAGATATCTATACTTGATGTAACTGTTTATTTTCTCTATATCTATTTACCATGTATTGCAACGCACTGCTGCTGTAAAGTTAACGTGTTTCACGATGTATGCCAGTGATATTAAACCTGATTCTGATTCTGATACTGAGACAGGTTCTTCACACAGGGAGTTGTCAGTGACTGAAATGCCCTGCCAGGATGGTGATAGAGTCAGATACATTAGACTTTCCCTCTTGCACCCAACCCACACCCCGATACTCCAGTAGAGAACGATCACCTACCTGTACAGTACACAGCATGATCCCAGTGTACCGGCCACAGCCAATACACAAAGTAACCAGAGCAGTTCTTCACCCTGATCTCCTGTTCCTTCTCACAGGTGTTTTTATCCTTGCTGAAGCAGACAGTCCTGGTCACCTCCCCCTCTCCCACGTTGGGATGGGGACCTGGAATAAGATTTATAAACACTGTAAAATGTACCCGGTCCCACAGTACAGCGGGGAATGTGAATCAGGACCCACTGTAAATCAGTGGTTCACAACCCACGGTCTCTGTCAGCGATGATCTTCTGCCTCCACAGTTTTCACCCCACCTTCCCTGTGGCAGAACCTGGTCCCCGAGACTGGCTTCTGTTTGGGAGGTCCTGGGTGTCTCAGGGGTTTAGACTTGGTAACAAAAATGTCTCTCATGTTGTAACTGACAGCATGTGAGGCCCCGACACAGTGTGATTGACAGAGTGATACTCTGACAGCTGGTGAAGCCCTGTCCTTGATAAGACTAACATCTAATGCCCCGGCTCTAATATGACTGAAAACTGGTAAATCTCCACTCTGGATCTGACTGTCAACTAGTGAAGTACACTGCCTAAACACGAGGAATTCTGCAGATGCTGGAAACTCAAGCAACACACATCAAAGTTGCTGGTGAATGCAGCAGGTCAGACAGCATCTCCAGGAAGAGGTACAGTCGACGTTTCGGGCCGAGACCCTTCGTCAGGACTAACTGAAGGAAGAGTTAGTAAGAGATTTGAAAGTTGGACGGGGAGGGGGAGATCCAAAGTGATAGGAGAAGACAGGAGGGGAAGGGATAGAGCCAAGAGCTGGACAGGTGATTGGCAAAGGGGATACAAGAGGATCATGGGACAGGAGGCTCAGGGAGAAGGAAAAGAGGGAGGGGGGGGAAAAACCCCAGAGGATAGGCAAGAGGTATAGTCAGAGGGACATAGGGAGAAAAAGGAGAGAGAGAAAGAATGTGTGTATATAAATAAATAACGGATGGGGTACGAGGGGGAGATGGGGCATTAGCGGAAGTTAGAGAAGTCAATATTCATACCATCAGATTGGAGGCTATCCAGACGGAATATAAGGTGTTGTTCCTCCAACCTGAGTGTGGCTTCATCTTTACAGTAGAGGAGGCCGTGGATAGACATATCAGAATGGGAATGGGATGTGGAATTAAAATGTGTGGCCACTGGGAGATCCTGCTTTCTCTGGCGGACAGAGCGTAGATGTTCAGCAAAACGATCTCCCAGTCTGCGTCGGGTCTCGCCAATATATAGAAGGCCACATCGGGAGCACCGGACACAGTATATCACCCCAGCCAACTCACAAGTGAAGTGTCGCCTCACCTGGAAGGAGTGTCTGGGGCCCTGAATGGTGGTAAGGGAGGAAGTGTAAGGGCATGAGTAGCACTTGTTCCACTTACAAGGATAAGTGCCAGGAGGGAGATCAGTGGGGAGGGATGAGGGGGATGAATGGACAAGGGAGTCGCGTAGGGAGCAATCCCTGCGGAAAGCAGAGAGAGGGGGGAGGGAAAGATGTGCTTGGTGGTGGGATCCCGTTGGAGGTGGCGGAAGTTACGGAGAATAATATGTTGGACCTGGAGGCTGGTGGAGTGGTATGTGAGGACCAGGGGAACCCTATTCCTAGTGGGGTGACGGGAGGATGGAGTGAGAGCAGATGTACGTCAAATGGGGGAGATGCATTTGAGAGCAGAGTTGATGATGGAGGAAGGGAAGCCCCTTTCTTTAAAAAAGGAGGACATCTCCCTCATCCTGGAATGAAAAGCCTCATCCTGAGAGCAGATGTGGCAGAGACAGAGGAATTATGAGAAGGGGATGGCATTTTTGCAAGAGACAGGGTGAGAAGAGGAATAGTTCAGATAGCTGTGAGAGTCAGTAGGCTTATAGTAGACATCAGTGGATAAGCTGTCTCCAGAGACAGAGACAGAAAGATCTAGAAAGGGGAGGGAGGTGTCGGAAATGGACCAGGTAAACTTGAGGGCAGGGTGAAAGTTGGAGGCAAAGTTAATAAAGTCAACGAGCTCAGCATGCGTGCAGGAAGCAGCACCAATGCAGTCGTCGATATAGCAAAGGAAAAGTGGGGGACAGATACCAGAATAGGCACAGAACATAGATTGTTCCACAAAGCCAACAAAAAGGCAGGCATAACTAGGACCCATACGGGTGCCCATAGCTACACCTTTAGTTTGGAAGAAGTGGGAGGAGCCAAAGGAGAAATTATTAAGAGTAAGGACTAATTCTGCTTGATGGAGCAGAGTGATGGTAGAAGGGAACTGGTTAGGTCTAGAATCCAAAAAGAAGTGGAGAGCTTTGAGACCTTCCTGATGGGGGATGGAAGTATATAGGGACTGGACATCCATGGTGAAAATAAAGCGGTGGGGGCCAAGGAACTTAAAATCATCGAAAAGTTTAACAGCGTGAGAAGTGTCATGAACATAGGTAGGAAGGGACTGAACAAGGGGGGATAAAACCGTGTTGAGATATGCAGAAACGAGTTCGGTGGGGCAAGAGCAAGCTGAGACAATAGCCAGGACAGGCAGGTTTGTGGATATTGGGTAGGAGGTAGAAATGGGAAGTGCGAGGTGTGGGAACTATAAGGTTGGTAGCTGTGGATGGGAGATCCCCTGAGCGGATAAAGTCGGTGATGGTGTGGGAGACAATGGCCTGGTGCTCCTTAGTGGGATCACGTAAATAAGAGGAGGTATCCGCGAGTTGTCACTGAGCCTCGGCAAGGTAGAGGTCAGTACGCCAGACTACAACAGCACCCCCCTTATTGGTGGGTTTAATCGTAAGGTTAGGATTAGTGTGGAGGGAGTGGAAAGCAGAGCGTTCGGAAGGAGTAAGGTTGGAATGGGAACAAGGTGCGGTGAAGTCGAGACGGTTGATGTCCCATCTAGACGGTCGAGACGGTTGATGTCACTGCACTGAAGTACAGTGCCTGATGTGACTGACAGGTACTGAAGCCCCACCCCTGATGTTCCCAACCTCGGGTTCAGATGCAAAGCCCAGACTTGGTCACTGTGAAAATTTCACTGACAATCAGAGAATTTTCCAGCTCTGAATCCTTGGAACCACAGCCCAACTCCTGGGAATCTCCAGGAAGCTGGAACTCCTCCACTGGACTCCATGAGGATGCAGGGCCGGAGTGTGGTCTGGGTAACTGTGGGAAGTCCTCTCAGGGAGTCTGAGTTCTGTGTTCGTACCTGAAGGGAACTGGGTCATCAGTCTGACTATCTCCAAAAATAACCGAGCCCCACTGATATAAACTCCGACCCTACCGTTTAACCAGCCTGGGATCTCCCCGGAGCAGCGACCCTGTGGAACAACCGTCTCGGGAATCTTCCATCCTCCGGAACTGAAACAACAATCATAGAGTCAGTCCCTGATCTGAGGGAGTTTATTCAATCAGAGAGACATGGAAAATTGCACTCACCCTGTCCGTACCCTGTCTCTGGTCAATAACCCCCAATCCTGGGAATTCCCTCTCTGTTGTACCTCCCCCTTGTCTTTACCCTGAGAATGTGAGATCTCCCCTCTCCCTGTATTTACTCCCCATCTCAGTGTAGTCACTGATGATCCCGGTCTCCCTGCATTTCCCATTCACACACCCTTTGTTCCCCTGTTTACATTCCCCTTCTGTGTCCAGTTTCTCAGTGATTATCTCCTCACTTTACCTGTTAAATCTGTACCATCCCACTTCAAGATTTCCATCACCCATCCATTGTCCACTGGTACACTCAGTGTTGGAACAATCCGTGCTCCTCCAGGGCTGATCCAGGACGGTGTGGTTTACACACGGATCACCGAGTGTGGAGTCTGTGACTGAGGGACAGGACGATGTTCAGTGTTAATGTACAGCTCACGTTCCCCATCCTCTTTCTCTGCCAACCACAACCCCCATCTGCACTTCCACCCTCAGCAACCTCTGGCCATCAATATATTTTTTTAATAATCTGAGGGATGAGAGTTTCAGATGCTGAGCTGTATAATTGCCCCTCCAGAGTTGCCCTTAAGAAGGTTGTGGTGGTGCTGCTGCAGTCCTTGATGTGTGGCATCACCCACAATGATGTTCAGGAGTTTAGACCCAGTGACACTGAAGGAACAGCAATGTATTTCCAAGTGTGTGGTTTAGAGAGAACCTTCCAGAAGCCGTCACACCCACAACTATGCATCCCTCCAGCCCTCCTGTCCCCTCTCTTCATCCCTCTACCAAGACCTCTTTCCCTCTCCATCTTTAGTCTGCCTTCACTGCCCCTTCCCCTGTCACCTTTACTCCACACCCCTTCCTCTCCTCTTTCCCATTTCCCTCCATCCCAGTCTTGACCCTCTTACCCCTCCATTATCCTCCACTCTTTCCCATTCCCTCCCCCGACCCCTTACAGTCTTCATGTGGTCCCCATGTGTGGCAGGACAGACTGTTGGGATGGTTCTGGTCACCTCATTCTAGGAAAGATGTGGAAGCTTTAGAGTGTGCGGAGAGATGGTGCCTGGGTTAATGATAATCGACTGAGTGAGCTCAGACTTTTCTATGTGGAACAAAGAAGGAAGAGAGGGGACTTGACAGAGGTGTACATACGATAATAGGCATAGATTGAGTAAACAACCAGAGACTGTTTTCCCAGGGTGGAAGTGGCTCATACCAGGCGGTGTAATTTTAAGGAAATTGGAGGAGTTTAGGATGGATATCAGAGGTGATTTCTTTACACAGAGATTGGTGGGTGCATGAAATGCCCTTCCTGGGGTGGTGGCAGAGTCAGACATATTAGACTTTCACTCTTTCTCCCATCCCCCCCCCCCCCCACCACCAATATTCCAGTCACTGGGAACAGTGACCTACCTGTACAGTACACAGTGTGATCCCAAAGTTTCGGCCACAGCCGATACACAAAGTAACCAGAGCAGTTTTTCACCCTGATCTCCTGTTTCTTGTCACAGGGGTTTTTATTGCTGGTGAAGCAGATGGTCCTGGTCACCTCCCCCTCTCCCACGTTGGGATGGGGACCTGGAATGAGGTTTATAAACACTGTAAAATGTACTCGGTCCCACAGTACAGCAGGGAATATGAATCAAAACCCACTGTAAATCAGTGATTCACAACCCACCGTCTCTGTCAGTGGTGATCTGCTGCCTTCACACTCCCCACCCCACCCTCCCTGTGGAAACACCTGGTTCCTGAGACTGGCTCCAGTTCGGGAGGTCTTGCGAGTCCCAGGGGTTTAGTCTGGTAACAAAAATGTCTCTCATGTCGTGACTGACAGCAGGTGAGGCCCTGACACAGTCTGATTGACAGAATGAGAAGCCCCGATCCTGACATGACTGACAGATGAAGCCCCGCCCTGATGTGACTGACAGCTGGTGAAGCCCCACCCCTGATGTTCCCAACCTCAGGTTCAGCTGCAAAGCCCAGACTTAGCCACTGTAAAAATTTCACCGATGTTCACAGAATTCACCAGCTCTGAATCCATGGAACCACAGCCCAACTCCTGGGAAACTCCAGGAAGCTGGAACTCCTCCACTGGACTCCACGAGGATGCAGGGCCGGAGTGTGGTCTGGGTAACCGTGGGAAGTCCACTCAGGGAGTCTGAGTTCTGTGTTCATATCTGAAGGGATCTGGGTCATCAGTCTGACCCTCTCTGAAATGAACCAAGCCCCACTGATGTAAACTCTGACCCTACCGTTTAACCAGCCTGAGGTCTCCCCGGAACAACGACCCTGTGGAACAACCGTCTCGGGAATCTTCCATCCTACGGAACTGAAACAACATTCAGAGAGTCAGTCCCTGATCTGAGGGAGTTTATTTACTCAGAGAGACATGGGAAATTACACTCACCCTGTCCGTACCCTGTCTCTGGTCAATAACCCCCAATCCTGGGAAATCCCTCTCTGTTGTACCTCCCCCTTGTCTCTACCCTGAGAATGTGGGATCTCCCCTCTCCCTGTATTTACTCCCCATCTCAGTGTAGTCACTGATGATCCCGGTCTCCCTGCATTTCCCATTCACACACCCCTTGTTCCCCTGTTTACATTCCCATCTGTGTCCAGTTTCTCAGTGATTATCTCCTCACTTTACCTGTTAAATCTGTACCATCCCACTTCAAGATTTCCATCACCCATCCATCGTCCACCGGTACACTCAGTGTTGGAACAATCCGTGCTCCTCCAGGGCTGATCCAGGACGGTGTGGTTTACACATGGATCACCGAGTGTGGAGTCTGTGACTGAGGGACAGAACGATGTTCAGTGTTAATGTACAGCTCACGTTCCCCATCCTCTTTCTCTGCCATCCACAACTCCAATCTGCACTTCATAGTCATACTTTATTGATCCCGGGGGAAATTGGTTTTCGTTACAGTTGCACCATAAATAATTAATAGTAATATGTAAATTATGCCAGGAAATAAGTCCAGGACCAGCCTATTGGCTCAGGGTGTCTGACCCTCCAAGGGAGGAGTTGTAAAGTTTGATGGCCACAGGCAGGAATGACTTCCGATGACGCTCTGTGTTGCATCTCGGTGGAATGAGTCTCTGGCTAAATGTACTCCTGTGCCCACCCAGTACATTATGTAGTGGATGGGAGATATTGTCCAAGGTGGCATGCAACTTGGACAGCATCCTCTTTTCAGACACCACCGTGAGAGAGTCAGCAACCCCTGGGCATCATTAATATTTTTTTATACATCGAAGGGACGTGAGTTTCAGAGGCTGAGCTCGTGTTTAACTGCCCCTCCAGAGATGATCTTCAGAAGATGGTGATGGTGGTGAGCTGACATCTTGAACTGCTGCAGTCCATGATGTGTGGGGATACGACAATGATGTTCGGCAGTTTCAGTGATTTGACCCAGTGACACTGAAGGAACAGCAATGTATTTCCAAGTCAGGGCAGTGTGTGGCTTACAGGAAAAACCTTCAGTAACTTCCCCACACCAAATATGGCTCCCTCTCAGCATCCATCCTCCCCTTCAGTCCCCTCTCTTCATCCTACACTCCAGACCTTTCTCCCAACCCACCTCTGGCCTGTCTCCACTGTCCCTTCCCCTGTCGCCTCCTCCCCACTCTTCCTCCTTTCTTCTCCCACTTCCCTCCTTCGAGATGTTCCTGAATCTTTTCTCTGCTATCTCTCCATTCTCCTTCACTCTTTCCCCCCGCCCCTTTACAAATCACGAGGTCTCCATGTGTGATAGGGCAGACTGTGGAGGTGTTTCTGGTCCCCTCATTATAGGAAGGATGTGGAAACTTTAGAGAGTGCGTGGAGGAGATTTCCCAGGATGGTGCCTGGATTAATGTGCCTGGATTATCCAATGAGCTTGGGCTTTTCTCTATGGAGTGAAGGAGGATGAGAGGTGTCTCAATGGAGGTGTACAATATGGTAAGAGGCATAGATCGCGTAGACAGCTAGAGACTTTTCTCCAGTTGGGAAATGGCTAATACCAGGTGTAATTTTAAGGTAATTGGAGGAAAGTATGTCAGAGGTAATTCCTTTACACAGAGAGTGGTGGGTGCATGAAATGCCCTTCCTGGGGTGGTGGCAGAGTCAGACATATTAGACTTTCACTCTTTCTCCCACACCCCCCCACCACCACCAATATTCCAGTCACTGGGGAACAGTGACCTACCTGTACAGTACACAGTGTGATCCCAAAGTGTCGGCCACAGCCGATATACAAAGTAACCAGAGCAGTTTTTCACCCTGATCTCCTGTTTCTTGTCACAGGGCTTTTTATTGCTGGTGAAGCAGATGGTCCTGGTCACCTCCCCCTCTCCCACGTTGGGATGGGGACCTGGAATGAGATTTATAAACACTGTAAAATGTACCCGGTCCCACAGTACAGCGGGGAATGTGAATCAGGACCCACTGTAAATCAGTGGTTCACAACCCATGGTCTCAGTCAGTGGTGATCTGCAGCCTTCACACTCCCCACCCCACCCTCCCTCCACGTGGCAGCACCTGGTCCCTGAGACCAGCTCCTGTAGGGGAGGTCCTGAGAGTCTCAGGGCTTTAATCTGGTTGCAAAAATGCCTCCCATTGTGTGACTGACAGCAGGTGAAGCCCCACCCCTGATGTTCCCAACCTCGGGTTCAGATGCAAAGCCCAGACACGGCCACTGTAAAAATTTCACCGACATTCAGAAAATTCACCAGCTCTGAATCCATGGAACCACAGACCAACTCCTGGGAATCTCCAGGAAGCTGGAACTCCTCCACTGGACTCCACGAGGATCCAGGGCCGGAGTGTGGTCTGGGTAACTGTGGGAAGTCCACTCAGGGAGTCTGAGTTCTGCGTACTGAAGGGATCTGGGTCATCAGTCTGACCATCTCCGAAAATAACCGAGCCCCACTGATGTAAACTCTGACCCTACCGTCCATCCAGCCTGGGTTCTTCTTGGAGCAGCGATACTGTGGAACGACCGTCTCGGGAATCTTCCATCCTCCAGAACTGAAACAATAATCAGAGAGTCAGTCCCTGATCGGAGGGAGTTTATTCACTCAGGAACACATGTGAAACTGCACTCACTCTGTCTGTCCCCTGTCTCTGCTCAATAACCCCAATCCTGAGCATCGTCAAGATGGCGCTAAATGGCAACTCCTTTGCTTGCATCTTCGGAAACAACTCTAATTCTACCTTTGATATCTCTTTTTTCCCTTTTCAAGGTTCTTTTGAAGATCCTGACCTAGAGTTACACTCTGACTTCGGTTATTTGCAGGAATGGGACCCACTCTGAGAGCCTCACAACCGGCCACTTTTTGATACCGCAAGGACATGGCCTGGAAGGGAATGCGCCCTCAGGGTTCTGGATTTGCGTGGCTCTGGGGACGTGCTGGTTCTCGGCTGGTGCCCCTGACTGAAGCATTGCGGGAGAACACGGAACATTGACAGCAGTGGGTCAGCTGTCAGGGTTTGTGCGTACTGAGAGCCAACACTCTGGGCTTAGAGCTCGAAAAAAGCAACACAACAGACTTTTAACATCATAAATCAGCAACTTCTTTGTTACGTCTCCCCTCTCGATGTGAAATGGGGACACCTCTTTTTCCCTTACTAGGGAGAGAGAGAGCCTGTGGTATGTTGAATTACCAGGTGAACGAGTAGTCTTTGGGGTACTGCAAGATTGTGCCTTTACTAATGCTTTGCTACACGCTTGAGTGCTCGGTGGAGGGCGCTGATGTTTTTTTGCTGGTGGGGGGGTCGTTGTCTTGCTGCTTCTTGTGTGTGGGAGGGGGAGCTGGGGGTGCCTTGGGAATTTGACTGTCATTCATTCATTGAGCTACTCCTCTGTTTTCGTGGATGTTTGTGAAGAAAAAGAATTTCAGAATGTATATTGTATACATTTCTCTGACATTAAATGTACTCTTCTGAAACCGATCCTGGGAATTCCCTCTCTGTTGTACCTCCCCCTTGTCTCTACCCCGAGAATGTGGGATCTCCCCTCTCCCTGTATTTACTCCCCATCTCAGTGTAGTCACTGATGATCCCGGTCTCCCTGCATTTCCCATTCACACACCCTTTGTTCCCCTGTTTACATTCCTCTTCTGTGTCCAGTTTCTCAGTGATTATCTCCTCACTTTACCTGTTAAATCTGTACCATCCCACTTCAAGATTTCCATCACCCATCCATTCTCCACCGGTACACTCAGTGTTGGAACAATCCGTGCTCCTCCAGGGCTGATCCAGGACGGTGTGGGTTACACACAGATCACCGAGTGTGGAGTCTGTGACTGAGGGACAGAATGATGTTCAGTGTTAATGTACAGCTCATGTTCCCCATCCTCTCTCTCTGCCAACCACAACCCCCGTCTAATGGCGGGGAGTGCTTTTCCTGTGATGGACTGCGCTGTATCCACTACGGTTCTGATCTTGGGCATTGGTGTTTCCATGCCAGGCCGTGATGGAACCAGTCAGAAATACTGTCCACTGTGCATCTACAGAAGTTGGTCAGAGTTTTAGGTGACAGACTGAATCTGTGCAAACTTCTCAGAAAGCAGAGGAGCTGCCATGCCTTCTTTGTAATGACACTAACATACTGGTCCCAGGACAGATCCTCTTATCGTACAAGATGTCTGTTCAAGACTCTGATGACAGTGGGGGTGGAAGTTGTCCTTAAGCCCGGTGGGATGTGCTTTCAGACGTTTGTATCTACTGCCCGATGGGAGGGGGAGATGAGGGAATGTCCGGGGTGGGGTCCTTGAATATCCTGGCTGCTTTACTGAGGCAGCAAGAAGGGTAAACAGAGCCTGTCTCTACTTCTCCTTATCACAGTAATTATAATATTCTAATAGTTTGTGTTTTAATAATCAAATAATAATCAGTTTATAATAATAAATTATAACAAGACACAAATTTCTATAGATGTACTGTGGAGAGCATTGTAACTGGTTGAAACAGTCTGATATGGAAATAGGAAAGCACAAGATTGAAAGATGCTGCTGAGGGTTGTAAACTCAACCAGCTCCATCATGGTCACTGGCCTCCCACCATTGAGGACATCTTGACAAGGCCTGGGCTCCTGATGTCCTTCAAAAACCACATTTCTGGACCTCGAATGTGCAGCTGAGGACTGAACTTTAACTCGCCCATATCCACATTCCTGAACTATAATTAGACCCCTAACATCCCATTCTGTCTTCAAAACCGTCACTATGAACTCATAAAACAGCTAAATCTGAGTCACATTTTTGACGGAGAGCGCAACAGGGTGCCATCTTGACCATCTATTGTACAACACTCCCCAGACACCATCTTGACCATCTATTGTACAACACTCCCCAGAAACCACCTTGACCATCTATTGTCCAACACTCCCCAGACACCATCTTGACCATCTATTGTACAACACTCCCCAGACACCACCTTGACCATCTATTGTACAACACTCCCCAGACACCATCTTGACCATCTATTGTACAACACTCCCCAGACACCACCTTGACCATCTATTGTACAACACTCCCCAGACACCATCTTGACCATCTTTTGTCCAACACTACCCAGACACCATCTTGACCATCTATTTTACAACACTCCCCAGACACCATCTTGACCATCTATTGCACAACACTCCCCAGACACCATCTTGACCATCTATTGTACAACACTCCCCAGACACCATCTTGACCATCTATTGTACAACACTCCCCAGACACCACCTTGACTATCTATTGTACAACACTCCCCAGACACCACCTTGACCATCTTTTGTCCAACACTCCCCAGACATCATCTTGACCATCTATTGTACAACACTCCCCAGACACCATCTTGACCATCTATTGTACAACACTCCCCAGACACCATCTTGACCATCTATTGTACAACACTCCCCAGACATCATCTTGACCATCTATTGTACAACACTCCCCAGACACCATCTTGACCATCTATTGTACAACACTCCCCAGACACCATCTTGACCATCTTTTGTACAACACACACCATACACTGATACAAGAGGAGAGTGGACCATTGAAGAAAGTGGAGGTGGAGAGGCATTGATGATGCAAAGATCATTGCTAGAGGCTCAACTATCTCCTCTCTCGCTTCCCACAGTAGCCTAGGGTACATCCCGTCTGGTCCCAGTGAATTCACCAACTTGATGCTTTCCAAAACCTCCAACACATCCTCTTTCTTAATATCTACATGCTCAAGCTTTTCAGTCCGCTGCAAGTCACCCCTACAATTGCCAAGATCCTTTTCCTTAGTGAATACTGAAGCAATGTATTCATTAAGTACCTCTGCTATTTCCTCCAGTTCCAAACACACTTTTCCACTGTCACACTTGTTTGGTCCTATTCTCTCACATCTTATCCTCTTGCTCTTCACATACTTGTAGAATGCATTGGGGTTTTCCTTAATCCTGTCCGCTAAGGCCTTCTCATGACCCTTTCTGGCTCTCCCAATTTCATTCTTAAGCTCCTTCCTGGTAGCCTTATAATCTCCTAGATTCCTATCATTTGAAGATTTTTGAACCTCTCGTAAGCTCTTCTTTTCTTCTAAACTAGATTTACAACAGCCTTTGTACACCACGGTTCCTGTACCCCACCATCCTTTCCATGCCTCATTCGAACGTACCCACGCAGAACCCCACGCAAATACTGTATCCCCTGAACATTTTCCACATTTCTTCCATACGTTTCCCTGAGAACATTTCCAATTTATGCTTTCAATTCCTGCCTGATAGCCTCATATTTTCCCTTAGCCAATTAAACATTTCCCTAACTTATCTGTTCCTATCCCTCTCCAATGCATTTGATAAAGGAGGTAGAATTGTGATTATTATCTCCAAAATTTTCTCCCACTGAGAGACCTGACACCTGACCAGGTTCATTTCCCAATGCCAGATCAAGTACAGCCTCTCCTCTTGCAGGCTGATCTATATATTGTGTCAAGAAACCTTCCTGAACACACCTAACAAACTCCACCCTATCTAAACATCTCTCTCTAGGGAGATGCCAATCAATATTTGGGAAATTAAAATCTCCCACCATAACAACACTGTTATTATTACTCCTTTCCAGAATCTCTCTCCTTATCTGCCCCTCAAAGTCCCTGTTACTATTGGGTGGTCTATAAAAAATACCCAGTAGAGTTATTGACCCTTTCCTATTCCTAACTTCCACCCACAGAGACTCCGTAGACAACCCCTCCATGACTTCCTCCTTTTCTGCAGCCGTGACACCATCTCTGATCACCAGTGCCACGCCCCCACCTCTTTTGCCTCCTGCCCTATCCTTTCTGAAACATCTAAAGCCTGGCACTTGAAGTAGCCATTCCTGTACCTGCACCATCCGAGTCTCTGTAATGGCCACAATATCATAGCTCCAAGTGCTGATCCACGCTCTAAGCTCATGCGCTTTATTCATAATACTCCTCGCATTAAAATAGACACATCTCAAACCATCGGTCTGAGCACGTCCCTTCTCTATCATCTGCCTCTCCTCCTTTTGCACTGGCTCCAAGCTTACACTATTTGTGAGCCAACCGCCCCTTCCTCCATCTCTTCAGTTTGGTTCCCATCTCCCAGCAATTCTAGTTTAAACTCTCCCCAATAGCCATAGCAAACCTTCCCGCCAGGATCTTGGTCTGCCTCGGATTCAACTGCAACCCATCCTTTTTGTACAGGTCACACTTGCCCCAAAAGAGGTCCCAATGATCTGGATATCTGAATCCCTGCCCCCTGCCCCAATCCCTCAGCCACATATTTATCCTCTACCTCATTCTATTCCTATACTCACTGTCATGTGACACAGGCAGTAAAAAGAGATTACTACCTTTGAGGACCAGCTTCTCAACTTCTTTCCTAACTTCCTGTAGTCTGTTTTCATCTTGACCATCTATTGTACAACACTCCCCACACACCATCTTGACCATGTATTGTACAACACACCCCACACACCATCTTGACCATGTATTATACAACACACCCCACACACCATCTTGACCATCTATTGTACAACACACCCCACACACCATCTTGACCATCTATTGTACAACATTCCCCACACACCATCTTGACCATGTATTGTACAACACTCCCCAGACACCATCTTGACCAGTGAGGAAATGGTCGGAGGAGGCTTATGAGGCACTCCAGGGTTGTTTTGAGGTGACAGACTGGCAGGCACTCTGTGAGCCACATGGAGGGGATATTGATGGGCTCACAGAGTGCATAACTGATTACATCAACTTCTGTGTGGACTGCAATGTTCCGACAAGAACTGTCCTTTGTTACTCAAATAACAAGCCATGGGTGACAAAGGACATTAAGGACATCCTGAACACTAAAAAGAGGGCATTAAGAGATGGAAATAGGGAGGAGCTGAGGGCAATACAGAGGGACCTGAAGCCAGGATCCAGGAGGCTAAAGACAGGTACAGGAGGAAGCTTGAGTGGAAACTCCAGCAGAACAACATGAGAGAGGTCTGGAGGGGGATGAGGACCATCACTGGGTTCCAGCAAACTAGCAACAGAGGAGCTGAGAGCAGTGTGGACAGGGCCAACGAACTTAACCTGTTCTTTAACAGATTTGACATTGTGACCCCTGCCCATCCCCCACATGAGCCATCTGTTGTCGGTCCCCAATCAATACATATTCCACTCCCTCCTCCTACCCCTCCTCACAGTCCCCCACCCTGCTCTCATGACTATACCCCTCCTCCACACGAAACCACCACGATGGGCTTCATGGCTGAACAGGTGAGAAGACAGCTGAAACGTCTCAACCCAAGCAAGGCTGCAGGACCGGATGGTGTCAGTACCAGGATGCTCAAAGCCTGTGCCCCTCAGCTATGTGGAGTACTTCGCCATGTATTCAACCTGAGCCTGAGGCTCCGGAGGGTTCCTGTACTGTGGAAGATGTCCTGCCTTGTCCCTGTGCCGAAGACGCCTGCCCCAGAGGCGTCAATGACTACAGACTGGTGGCATTGACCTCCCACATCAAGAAGACCCTGGAGAGACTTGTTCTGGAGCTGCTCCAGCCTATGGTCAGGCCACACTTAGATCCCCTCCAGTTCGCCTACCTGCCCCAACTAGGAGTTCAGGATGCCATCGTCTACCTGCTGAACCATGTCTACGCCCACCTGGACAAGCCAACGAGCACTGTGAGGGTCATGTTTTTTGACTTCTCCAGTGCATTGAACACCATCCGCCCTGCTCTGCTGGGGGAGAAGCTGACAGCGATGCAGGTGGATGTTTCCCTGGTATCATGGATTCTTGATTACCTGACTGGCAGACCACAGTACGTATGCTTGCAACACTGTGTGTGCGACAGAGTGATCAGCAGCACTGGGGCTCCACAGGGGACTGTCTTGTCTCCCTTTCTCTTCACCATTTACACCTCAGACTTCAACTACTGCACAGAGTCTTGCCATCTTCAGAAGTTTTCGGATGACTAGGCCATAGTTGGATGCATCAGCAAGGGAGATGAGGTTGAGTACAGGGCTACGGTAGGAAACTTTGGTACATGGTGTGAGCAGAATTATCTGCAGCTTAATATGAAAAAGACAAAGGAGCTGGTGGTAGACCTGAGGAGAGCTAAGGTACCGGTGACCCCTGCTTCCATCCAGGGAGTCAGTGTGGACATGGTGGAGGATTACAAATACCTGGGGATACGAATTGACAATAAACTGGACTGGTCAAAGAACACTGAGGCTGTCTACAAGAAGGGTCAGAGCCATCTCTGTTTCCTGAGGAGACTGAGGTCCTTTAACATCTGCCGGACAATGCTGAGGATATTCTAAGAGTCTGTGGTGGCCAGTGCTATCATGTTTGCTGTTGTGTGCTGGAGCTGCAGGCTGAGGGTAGCAGACACCAACAGAATCAACAAACTTATTCGTAAGGCCAATGATGTTGTAGGGATGGAACTGGACTCTCTCACAGTGGTGTCTGAAAAGAGGATGCTGTCTAAGTTGCATGCCATCTTGGTCAATGTCCCCCATCCACTACATAATGTACTGGGTGGGCACAGGAGTACATTCAGCCAGAGACTCATTCCTCCGAGATGCAGCACAGAGCATCATAGGAAGTCATTCCTGCCTGTGGCCATCAAACTTTACAACTCCTCCCTTGGAGGGTCAGACACACTGTGCCTATAGGCTGGTCCTGGACTTATTTCCTGGCATAATTTACATATTACTATTTAACTATTTATGGTTCTATTACTATTTATTATTTATGGTGCAGCTGTAACGAAAATCAATTTCCCCCTGGGATCAATAAAGTATGACTATGACTATGTATTGTACAACACTCCCCAGACACCATTTTGACCATCTATTGTACAACACTCCCCAGACACCATCTTGACCATCGATTGTACAACACTCCCCAGACACCATCTTGAACCATCGATTGTACAACACTCCCTGGGCACCATTTGAATTGGTCAGTGGATGTAAATAATGTGGAATGGGTTGGGAGGTGACAGATGGAGAGAAGGTGTCAATATTACTGAAGATCTGTTCTGGGCCCCACACTTTGACGCAATTATGAAGAAGGCATGCTGGCAGCTGTATCTCATTCAGAATTTGAGGAGAATTGATATGTTACCAAAGACTCCAGCAGATTTCTACAGATGTACCTTGGAGAGGATTCTGACTGGTTGCATCACCGTCTGGTGTGGAGGGGAACACTGTACAGGATCGGAAAAAGCTGCAGAGAGTTGTAAACTCAGCCAGCTCCATCCTCACAATCGAGGACACTTCAAAAGTAGATGCATCCAAGTTTAAAGTTCAGAATAAATTAATTTTCATAGTACTTGTATATTACTGTAACAAAGAAGTAAAAATCTATTGATGCTGGAAATCCAAAGCAACACACTCAAAAATGGAACTCAGCAGGTCAGACGGCATCTACGGAAAAGAGTAAATACCCTAAATGCCAGTGTATAAGCCAAGAATTTGGCCCTAAATTTTGGTCCAAAGATTGGGGGGTTGGCTTATACAGAGGGTGCCAACTTTGGAAAAAACAAATTCACGGAAGACAGGTCATATTCATTGGCTGTTTTTGGGTCAAATACAAAAGAAAATAGAAACACTTATGAAATCTACACAAAAGATCTACAAAACACATTCTATTTCTCAATTTACTTGTACATACTGTTGTCATCAAATGTTCAGAGCTTGAAACCCTCACACTCTTCATTATCTGACTCTCCGAAAATCACGTCCCATTCTTCTTTGAATGCTTTCTTTAAACTCACATCTAATGGCTGGAGCACGGACGTCAAACCACCGGGGATGACTGCAATGTCCGTATTTTCAGTTTCCAATGCTGCTTTTGTCTCACCTGACAAGTGCGCTTTGAACATGTCCCAGACAAGTAGCGACTTTTCCTTCCTGAAAACTTCCAGACGACGACGCCACACCTCTTTAACCCGCTTCGTCCATCCAGCCGTATTCTTGAACGTAAACAACAACACCCCATGGGAATTTTTCTTTCTTTGGGAATGTTTTCCTCTTAAAAATCACCATCGGTGGTAGTTTGGTCCCATCAGCCATACACGTTAACATGACAGTAAAATGTTGCTTCTCGTGTCCAGTTATTTTGACAAGGACTGTTTTCTCCCCCTTCTGATTGACAGTGTGGTTGCCAGCAAAATCAAAGAACATTGGTGTCTCGTCCATGTTATCAATCAGTGAGAACAGGTGAGAATGTGCCTTTTGATGCTTGATTACAAATGATTGGAAGGCCGTAATCTTATTCTCCAGGTCGGTCTGCAATTTTTTTGTCTCAACACAAGATCACGTCTATTCATAAATTGGGTGCACCAACTTTGCGTAGCTTTGAAATTTTCGCTGACCTCACGGTGTTTTTCAGCCCATTTCAATGCTTGAACTCGAATCACTTCTCTGGTAACAACGTATCCAGACGATCACTGGTGATTCACCCACTCTAAAACTTTTTCTTCCAGTTCTGACCACTGGCATGTTTTGCCACGGTTCGCACATTTCGTCTTTGGCATTTCCCTCAGCGCATCCTCTGCCTTTCTCCGCTCTCTCACTTGTTTCTTGTTTACACTAAACTTCTTAGCAGCTGCAGAATTATTCATTCCTTTAGCAAAATCAACAGCCTTGAAGCCAGCATCATATTGCATTCGTTTTAATCTTTTGTACATGGTGGTCGCAAACTCAATACTGAGTACTCGTACTGATCCCGCCACCCAGTGTTATGTTTTAACGAGGTTACAATGAGCGCTAAATGGCTTCACGGGGGTTACATTTCAGAGGATTCTTTGCCATTGGGAACCTAATCCAAAACTTCCCTCCCTGATTTATTTACAAAGAATTCGCTTATAACGCTCTACAATGTGTAGGCCTATTTTCTTAGCAGGTACTGGTTCACAAAATTTCCAGGTTCCGGGTCTGACAAAGCTGAATACTGGCATGTGAGATCTTGTGATCTTTTCTGGTTAAATCAAAAACTTCTACAAAAAGGGTCGGCTTATACAAAGGTACCATGAAAAAGTCATTATTTTAACCTTGAAAATGGGGGGGCGGGTGGTCAGCTTATACACTGGAATTTACGGATGATTCAGGCCGAAACCCTTCTTCAGAACAGAGAGGGAAGGGAGGAGTTGCCTGAACTGAAAGGTGGGGAGGGGGTGAAGGGAGAGAAGCTAACTGGAAGGTGATAGGTGAAGCTAGGTGGCTGGGAAAGGTCAAGGGCTGGAGAGGAAAGAATCTGATCGGAGAGGAGAGAGGACAATAGGAAAGGGAAGGAGGAGGGGACCCAGGGGAAAGTAATAGGTGCAAATAAGTAAAAGGTCAAATTGGGGAATAGAGGAAGATGCGGAGGAAAATTTTGTTTCCCGGAAGGAGAAATCGATATTCATACCATCAGGTTGGATGCTACCTAGAAGGAATATAACGTGTCGCTTCTCGACTCTAAGGGGCACAAGACGAGGCTACAGATCAACAACATTGGAAAGGGATTGGGAATGGGAATTAAAACGCTTGGCCATCGGGAAATCCCGTTTATGGCGGATGGTGTGGAGGTGCTCGAGAAGCTGTCCCCCAGTTTACGATGAGCCTCTCCAATGTAGAGGAGGCCACATTGGGAATAATAGACACCCCCGGCAGATTCGGTGAAGTGTTGCCTCACCCGGACGGAGTGTTTGGGGCCCTCAGTGGAGGTGAGGGAGGAGGTGAATGGGCAGGTGCAGATTCAGCTCTTGGCCTTCCCACCCAACTAGCTTCACCTCTTACCTTTCAGTTAGCCTCTTTCCACTCCACCAAACTTTCTGTTCTGGTATCTTCCCCCTGCCATCTCAGTCCTGAACAGGGGTTTAGGCCACATTATCAACTAACTACTCATTTCCATAGACACTGCCTGATTTGCTAAGATTACCCAGCAGAGAGTGAGTGAGTGTGAGTGTGAGTGTGAGTGTGAGTGTGAGTGTGTGTGTGTGTGTGTGTGTGTGTGTGTGTGAGTGTGAGTGTGTGTGTGTGTGTTGCTTTATTTTATTATGCAATTCCCTGAGATTCAGCTTCTTCCCAGCATTCACAGTGGAACAAAGAAATACAACAGAATCAATGAAAAACTACACACAAACAAAGACTGACAAGCAACAAATGTGCGATAGAAACCAACAAAGGCAGTATCCATCAGTCAGGACCCCCACCACCCAGGACATGCTCTCTTCTCATTACCACCATCAGAGAGGAGGTTCAGGAGCCTGAAGACACACACTCAACATTTCAGCAACAGCTTCTTCCCCTCCGCCATCAGATTTCTGAACGGACAGTGAACACATGAACATTAGCTCACTATTTTTTTGCTCTTTCTGCACTACATATTTATTTTCTATATATTTGTTATTGTAACTTGTGCATTGCACTGTACTGCTGCTGCAAAACAACAAAATTCAATGTTGTGCTGAACCAGATAAAAAACAAATCAGAAACACCTAAACACTAATCCCTTGAGATGTTCCCACAACCAACGATCTCACTTTAAGGACTTTATCTTGTTAACTCATGTTCTCATTATTTATTGCTATCTATTTATATTTGCATTTACATAGTTTGTTGCCTTCTGCAATCTACTTGATCTTTCATTGATCCTGTTATAGTTACTATTCTATAGATTTGCTGCAAATGCCCGCAGGACAATGAATCTCAGGGTTGTATTTGGTGATATATGTACTCTGATAATAAAATTTACTTTGATTTTACTTTGAGCTTTTCCCTCCTATCTACACAATGTTCACATCCCTTCATCTTCCTCACATCAAAGTCCCTATCAAAGCCTCTCTTAAAAGCCTCTAATGTATTTGCATCTACCACCAGACCAGGCAGCACATTCAGGCATCCACCACTCTCTGAGGGAAAAAAAAACTCACTCCTCACATCCCTCTTGAACCTACCCCCTCTCACCTTCAATGCCTGCACACTGGTATATGACATTTCAACCCTGGGAAAGAGATACTCTCTGTCCACTCTGTCTCTGCCTCTCAGATGTTATAAACCTCTATCTGATCTCCCCACAGCCTCCGATGCTCTAGAGAAAACAACCCAAGTTCAGCCAGCCTCTCATGATAGCACATGCCCTCTATACCAGACAACATCCTGGTAAACCTCTTCTGCACCCTCTCCAAAGCCTCAACATCCTTCCTATAGTGGGGTGACGACACTGTCTGCAATACCCCAGACGTGGCTTAACCAGAGTTACACAAATTTGCAATACAACCTCTTGACTTTTGAACTCAATGCCTTGACTAACAACATCAGCATTCCATAAGCCTTCTGAACCATCTTATTGAACTCTAAGTCACTTGCAAGGAGCTCTGAACTTGGATCCAAGTTCCCTCTGCTCAGCAACACTGTTAAGGACCTTGACCTCAACATGCCAAACTTTCATTAGTAACTTTCCTGTGACCTATTGTGTTCTTTTTCATTAATTGTAGTGAAGAAATATGTGGCTCTTGTTCCTCGACACAAAAAATCTACTGTCACTGATTAAATGGACTTCCAAATTCAACCGTATACACATATCCTGCCAAACAACACAACCTTCCTCCGGACCAAGGTGCACAACACAGTACATATAACTCACAACAACACATCAAGTAATATTACCACAAAAAAATTATCAAATTATGAAACATATTCCGGAAGATTGACATTTAGCATAAGGTGCATTTCAAAGTTCAGAGTAAATTTATTATCAAAGTACAGATATGTCACCATATACAACCCTGAGATTCATTTTCTTGTGGGCATACTCAATAAATCTATAGAATAATAACCACAACAGAATCAATGAAAGACCAACCAGTTAGGCCATTCAACCAGAGTGCAGAAGACAACAAACTGTGCAAATACAAAAAGAAGAAATAATAATGATAAATAAATAAGCAATAAATATCAAGATCATGAGATGAAGAGTCCTTGAGAGTGAGTCCATAGGTTGTGGGAACATTTCAATGACGGGGCGAGTGAAGTTGAGTGAACTTTTCCCCTGTGCCGTGCAATAGATTTTTGAGCCATTTCACAGACACCCAGTTCACCTGTCCTTTGTGAAGCCGGGAGGAGTCAGGGTACAATGTTTATATGAAGTGTGAGAGGTTGCAGCCTCTGCTTGAGTATCTGAAGGGGCTGCTGCTCACGTTTTGGTTGTACTTCAGCCCTGTGCTCCTGATATATGGTCACCCAGTGCGGAGGGGGTTGGGATGCTCAGACAATCTACTGGTGGGCTTGTTCCTGGACCTGGCCAAGATGGCCATTCGTGGGTCCAGGCAGTCAAGGGCTCTGCCCAAGCTGAATGCCTGTCCCTCTGCTGGAGTTACCATCATGTAGAGATGGAGCGTGCGATCACTATGGGTACAGGGGGGATTTCCTGGGATGGTGGGTCCTCCAGTGAATTGAGTGTTTTGTAGATTGGAGTCGCATAAAACCCAAAGCATGAATTAGGGAGTGGGATAATCCCCTGACAAAACATTCTGCACTGGGCTGTGTATAGGACACACAAAATACTGGGGAGCTCAGCAGGTCAGGCAGCATCTACGGAGAGAAATAAAGAGTCAACATTTCAGATCTCCTCAGCCCTTTACCTTCTCCACCTGTCACCTCCCAGCCTCTCACTTCAGCCTCCCACTCACTCACCTTCTCCCTCACCTAGCTCCACCTATCACCTCCAAGCCTGTACTGCTGCTCTTCCCTCACCTTCTAATTTTGGTTTCTTCCCCTGTCCTTTCCTGTCCTGTTGAAGGGTCTCTGCTCAAAACATCCACTGTTCATTCCTCACCATGGATACTGCCTGACCTGCTGAGTTTCTCCAGCATTTTCTGTAGATTTTCAGCATCTGCAGAATGTCTTGTGTTAGTAACTGACATGGGCAGTAGGTAAGTGCCTCTTTCACCTCAGATGGTTGAAGAAGTTTGGTATGGACCCACAAATCATAAGGACTTTCTACAGGGGCACAATTGAGAGCATCTTGACTGGCTGTATCACTGCCTGGTATGGGAACTGTACTTTCCTCAATCGCAGGACTCTGCAGAGAGTGGTGCGGACAGCCCAGCACATCTGTAGATGTGAACTTCCCACTATTCAGGACATTTACAAAGACAGGTGTGTAAAAAGGGCCCGAAAGACCATTGGGGACCTGAGTCACCCCTACCACAAACTGTTTCAGCTACTACCATCTGGGAAACGGTACCACAGCATAAAAGCCAGGACCAACAGACTCCGGGACAGCTTCTTCCACCAGACCATCAGACTGATTAATTCGCACTGATACAACTGTATTTCTATGTTATATTAACTGTCCTGATGTACATACTATTTATTACAAATTACTATATGTCGGGCTTTCAGTATACTAGATGGACTGTTAACTGCTGATCGTTTATTACCAAAATGGCTTCTCGTAATGTTAACTGCTGAGCAAGGGGTTCTCTGTAACTGCAATGTTTGGGTTATACAGGGAGATAATGGAAATTGTATTCATTTGTTAGCCAATGGAAATCATGTTCTGTTATCTTGTATATGTGTGCTGAGTTGAGGAGCGGGGGCTTTTTCGGGAGGCGAGCAGAGAGGACGGACGTGTGAGGAACGGACAGCGGTTCCTGGATGGCGGACACCAGACCTCAGGGGTTCGGAGAGTGACCGGAGTCTCGGAAGGACGTTGTGGATGGAATCGGAGGCGTGAGCTCCAACGTATTAAAATATTATGTGCACAAGACTGATAAGTTACTTATGTGGCGCCTTTTCTTGTAGTTGTTTCTACTAACCCAACACCCAAAAATTTGCTATAAAGTAAAATTCTTCACTCATACTTTGTATATTGTTTCATATTTGTGTCGTGGTTGATCATTGGGCGACTCACACCTTATCCGCACCAAAGCAATTGCACTGTTTGGCGGGGTTGACGGCTATTCGCACGAGGCAATGGGGGGTCAGTGGGGCAAAGACCCTTACATTTGGGGGCTCATCCGGGGTTTGAATTCTGTCAGGATAAGGGGTAATTCGCCCGGGTTGAATTAAAAGGGATGGACACAGATAAGATCGAACTTTGGTGTGAGATCGAGGACGTTCCGGTTACTCATGCCTGCATATGAAGTGGGGTGGATATACATACCCCGGATGATGTGTTAATTCGATGTTTGATTCCAGTCAGTGCTATCGGTAAGGTTGAGATTGTAAGCAGAAAGATTGGTAAAACGGGGGACTCAGCCGTTGTGCTGGTACAGACGGCTGCTGACGTCAAGGACTTGGGACTGCCATTGTGTATCGGTGACCTCGGTGAGGCGGGGCTATGGGGCGTGCACACTGTCACGGAGGAAGGGTTTGAAGAGACACCAGAAGGGTTGCCCGAAGCTGGGGCGGAGATTTTAGCGAGTGGGTCCAATCGTTTTTGAGGGATGAAGGAAGGGAGTGGTCAGATTTGGAGAATGTAATTAGTTCTCATTCCCCACGGAAGGGGGAGGGCTCTGAGTTGGCCTCAGCCATTAACTCTTTGGTGAACCGGGTGGTGGGTCCGCGACAGAAGTTAAGAATTTTCTCTGGAAAAACCCCTATCCCCGACAGGGAAGAGGATTACGAGTCCTGGGTAGAACATACCTCTCAGATGCTAGGTGAGTGACTGTGTTCTCAGGAGGAGAAGCTGCAAAGACTGGGGGACAGTTTGAGAGGGAGGGCAGCTGAGGTGGTAAAAGGGGTGAGAGTTAATCAGCCCCTGGCTTCTTGGAGAGAGTGTCTAGTCGTCCTAGAGGTGGCATTTGGGCTGACGGGAAGCCCGGTGGAGCTTTTAGGGGGGGATTCAGAATCTGCGTCAGGAGAAAGGGGAAAAGCTTTCCGAGTATCTTCTCCGACTTGAGCACAGGCTAAATTGCTTGAGGCTCCGGGGGGTCATTTTGGCCGCTGAGGTAGATCGGATAAGGATCGACCAGGTAGTCAGGGGCACGCAGAGACGTGATGCGATCGCTAAGAGCCTCCGGCAGTCTCGTAGAGCGCGTTCCCCCCCCATCTTTTGTTCAGTTGTTCAGAGAGGTCAGGGAGGAGAAGGACGAATTGCAAGTGGAAGAGGGCTCCATTAACAAGGTACAGTCCTCGGTAGTAATCCCTTGTGGTGAAATGACTGGGGTCAGCTCCACGTGGGAGACACATCAGGGGGTCGCAGCAGGTGGGGTTCCTCTGCCGGAGGGGACTAGCGGAGAAGGCCCCTCCCAGAAGAGACGGACAGCACTGAGGGCAGGTGGAGGCAGGGGTCCGGCAAGGTGAGGTGTGTGCCATAACTGCGGGGAAGTGGGGCACTTCAGGCGGGAATGTGAATGGCAGGGAGCCCCTCGGAGGGAGATCCTCCAGGTGTCCCAACAAGAAGGGGGGGGGTCGGGAAACTTAGAGGATACTCAGTGAGAGAATGGACAGGAGTCTCTGGGAAAATATGTTCCCAACAATGTGTCGCAGGATCCTCGAGAGGAAAAGACCCTATCCCAGAAGGATTGGTGGGGCCCCGATCCAGCATGTCGAGACGGATCGAAGGGATAGATGCAAAAGCCATAATCGACACGGGGTCGCAGGTCACATTACTGTACCGGTTGTTCTACGATCACTATCTGGCGCATTTACCCAGTGCACTGAAGATATGGGTCATCAGTGATGGTGATTACTCGTACGATGGCTATTTGTCTGTGAAACTGGAGTTCCTGGAAGCTGAGGTGGGGGTGTCTGAGGCTCATGAGGCCCTGGCACTGGTGTGCCTAGACCCCGGTGAGACTGGGGGTGTGTCAATTGTGGTGGGGACCAACACCCCTATTGTGCGGAGACTCCTGGGAGCCTGCAAGGAGAAGGCGGGTGAAGACTTTTTGGAGACCCTGTCAGTGCACCCACTGCTCCGAGCTGCTTTTGAGGAAGTGTGGGGTCGCTCTGGGCTGGACGCGACGTGTGAATGAGGCACTGTGTGGTGTGCCCAGTCGAAGCCCAGGGTGGTGCGCCCGGGTGAAGCACCAAGTGTGATGGGGATCCCTAGATTCCCGGGGGTGCCTGAGGGTGAAGCCCTTTTAGTGGACACCCTGGAAGATCTCGAAGGGGAGTAGAGATTCCCTGCTGGGGTGCTGGTGCGACCCCAGTTACAGAAGCCTTCGGTGGTACAGGCTAGTGGTGATCGTTAGGAACACTACTGCACGGGAGGTCACCTTCAAGTGAGGAATGCCTCTGGTACATCTGTTCCCACTGACGGTTATGCACAGCGCCCCCGTGAGGGCATTTGGGGAACAGCAGTCAGGAAAAAGGGCAAAGTTGACTGCTGAAGCTTTTAACTTCGGGGCATCAGCTTTACCGGAGGGTTGGAAGCAGAGGCTGGTGGAGAAGATGCTGACAACGACATATGTTTTCTCCCTTGACGAATTTGATGTGGGTTGTTCCAGGAGCTCTCGCCACACCTAATGGGTGACTGAGGATACTCCATTCAGAGAACGATCACGGCGACTGGCCCCGGCAGATGTGGAAGACATGCGGCAGCATTTGGGCAAGTTGAAGGAAGTCAGGATCATCACGGAGTCCCGAAGTCCGTATGTGTCTCCTATCGTAGTGGCCCAGAAGAAGAATGGGAAGGTTTGTAAGTGTGTGGACTATAGAACATTGAACAGGCGCACGGTCCCAGATCAGTACACGGTCCCCCGGGTGGAAGTCTGTCTAAGTGGGGTGAAGTGGTTTAGTGTGCTGGATTTGAGGAGTGGGTATTACTAGATCCCGATGAATGAGGCCAATAAGGAGAAGACAGCCTTCATTTGCCCTTTGGGTTTTACCAGTTTGAGGGGATGCCCCAGGGCATATTGGTGGCCCCTGCCACCTTCAGAGGGTCATGGAGAAGACTGTGGGGGATATGAACCTTCTCGAAGTGTTGGTATATTTGGATTATCTCATAGTATTTGGATCCACCTTGGAAGAACACAAAACAAGGCTAATGAAGGTGCTCACCTGGCTGAAGCAGGAAGGGTTGAAGCTTTCCCTGGGCAAGTGCCAGTTCTGCCAGACGTCTGTTAGCTATGTTGGACACATTGTCTCACGGCTTGGTGTAGCGACCGACCCGGCTAAGATCTAAGCAGTGACCACCGAGCCGAGGCCCCAGACCGTGAGTGCTCTGCGCTCATTCCTAGGGTTCTGTGGGTGCAATCGGAGATTTGTGAAGGGCTACGCCAAGGTGAGTCATCCCTTGAACCAGCTTCTGCGTGGCTACCTTCCCCTGGGACAGAGGGGAAAGGGGAGGAAAGGATGGGAGGTGGGAGAATATTTGAACCCTTCAGAGCCATTCGGACAGAGATGGATGCGTGTTGGTGGCGCGCCTGCGTGTGCGCAGACCTCCGGTGAAAAATGATATCGTATCTGTTAAATAGGGGCTGTGGACAATTCTGATTTGATGGAGAATGGACGTGAAAGCACAGAGGAATATCTGGAGAAATTTCTGAAACGCCCGTTTGCTGCTGTCGTTACTGTGTGGTCGGGAATCTTTCGGAGGGTAGGCCTCAAAATCCTCGGCCTTGCCTGCTTTTGGCGACCAAGAAGGAGGTCGAATCGTTCGGACAGAGATGGCGCTCAGTACTCGGTGTCGGAGAGCTGATCAGAGCTCAAAGTTTTCAGATGACTCAGAGTCGGATTGTGGATGGCATGGCAGGGAGGGTTTTTCTTCCTCCTCCCATCTGCGTGAGATGTGGGACATTTGAGAAACTTTGAACTTTACTGTGCTCATGGACTTCCTCATCAAGTTATGGTATTGTTGCACTGTTTGTAACTATATGTTATAATTATGTGGTTTTGTCAGTTTTTTCAGTCTTGGTCTGTCCTGTGTTTGTGATATCACATCGGAGGAAATAATGTATAATTTCTTAATGCATGCATTACTAAATGACAATAAGAGAGGACTACATGTCTTCATAATCTAATAAAATAATGTGAAGTGGCTTTCCAGTCACTGAAGGAGATGCTGACTCAGGCACCGGTGCTGGCTTTTGCAGACCCCCCGATTGCCTTATGTGCTGCACACTGAAGCCAGTCACGAGGGGTTAGAGACTGTTCTGTATCAGGATCAGGGTGCTAGCCTGAGGCCTGTAGCGTTTGTCGGCCGCAGTTTGTCACCTTCAGAGAGAAACTATCCCACTCACAAGTTAGATTTTCTGGCATTGAAATGGGCGGTGGTGGATAAGCTGAGTGACTATCTCTACGGGGCCAAGTTTGAGGTGCGGACCGACAACAACCCACTCACTTACATCTTGACCTCAGCGAAACTGGATGCCACGGGCCATCAGTGGCAGGCAGCTTTGTCTTCATATGATTTCAGCCTGAAGTACTGGCCAGGGAGCCGGAATGTCGACGCGTGTGCGCTGTCCCGACGGGACCATGAGGAGCCGGAGAAGGACAAGGAGCGGGAGAGTGTTCCTGCATCTGGGGTGAAGGCGATGTGCCAGTTTGCTATCACCGTGCAGGGCTGAGGAGAAGGAGAGGCCGGGTCGAGCAATGGACTCACTGGAGGCATCTCTGCCCCTAGTGTACTGTGACATGACTGCTCTGAAGACCACGCAGCTACCAGGGTTAAGCCCTGGGGAAGTGGCCGCTGCGCAGCCAGATGACCCAGACACAGGCTCAGACTGGCATGCTGTGGAAGAGGAGGATGTGACACGGGCGAAGAAGGCTAAGCACGGTCCCGTGTCCCTGTTACTGAAAGAATGGCTTCGATTGAGGTTGAAGAACCAAATGTTGTACTGGGTAACGTCACCCCCCGGACCGACCTCGGTGTTGGCAGCTGGTCCTGCCGGAGAAGTATCGGAAGGTTGTGTTGAAGTCTCTCCATGATGACTCTGGACATTTGGGAGTGGAAAAGACCTGTGGATCGCTCAAGGATCAGTCTTACTGGCCCCGAATGACGGAGGTTGAAGAGTACTGCAAGTCCTGCATTCGTTGCATATGACGGAAACGCTATCCGGGCAGTTTGCCCCTTTGTCCCACCTTTGGACCTGGTGTGTATGGATTTCCTGTCAATAGAACCCGATGCCAGCAACACGGCAAATGTCCTGGTCATCACGGGCCACTACACCAGGTATGCTCAAGCTTTTCCTACTAGGGATCAGAAGGCGACTACCATGGCGAAAGTGCTATGGGAGAAGTATTTTGTGCATTATGGTCTTCCTTGGCGGACCCATAGTGACCAGGGACGAGACTTTGAGAGCAAACTCATCTATCAGTTGCTGGGCATGCTGGGGGTTGAGAAATCGAGGACCACACCCTATCATCCGCAGGGTGATCCCCAGCCGGAAAGGTTCAATCCGACGCTATTAGACATGCTGAGGACTCTGGAGATCAGCAAAAGGAATCATTGGAGTCGACATATTGGGCATCTTGTTCACTGTTACAACTGTACCCGCAATGAAGCTACTGGTTACCCGCCCTATTATGTCGTGTTTGGGCACGAGGCAAGGTTGCCCATTCACCTTAGTTTCGGGTCTGATGTGGGTGAGGTGTCGCTGAAACCTTACTTGAAGTATGTGTCTGATATGAGGCAAGAACTGAAAAGAGCTTATGAGTTGGCCGGGGAGGCAGCCGCCCGGCAGAATCAAGGCAATAAGAGGAAAGTAAAGATCTCTCTTCTTCTGCCAGGAGACTGAGTCCTCATTAGGAATCTGGGATTACCAGGAAAACACAAACTGGCTGATCGCAGGGCAGCCACGCCCTATATGGTGGAAAGTCAGATGCCAAACCTGCCGGTTTTCCGGGTACAGCCTGAGTATGGAAAGGGGCCTGTCAAGATTCTCCATCGGAATCACCCGTTGCCCCTGGGGCAAGATGTGCAGCTAGAGCAGGAGCCTGACGAGGCGGCTGCACCCAGTACCAGGACTCTGCATCCCCACAGGATGGAGGACGTGCCTACCCCAGGAGAGATGGACCCTAGCCCAGCCCCAGCCCCTGTGAGCTATACTGATTCAGAAGATGATGACTGGGATGGTTGGTACATTCTGCCGTTCGCTGATGCTCCCGGGATAGAGGAAGAGACTCCTGGCCTTTCCCCCACTGGGTTAGAAGGGGCTACTGAGGGGCAGTCCATGGCACCGCAGGGCGCTGGAGGAGAGGATATAGGGCCTGGACCAGAGATAGAGGGTTCCGAGGAGCAGATGGTCTTGGGTGACCGCTCGGGGGAGGATTTGTCTTGTAGTTTCAAAGGGGCCCCTGTAGTGACCGAGGCAGAAGGGGTAGACGAGGGGGTACGTAGTCCTTAGAGGAGTCGGAAACCCCCAGAGAGGTTGGCCTACGTAGCACCTGGGGAACAAGGTGCGATCTCTACTGTGTTGGGGAGTCAGATCACTGCTTTCTGCACGTGGATTGGGCTGTGGGTTCTGCAGGAAGGGATGGCAAATTATCTGAGCGTCATGGCGGCACGACTTATTTCGGTGGGGAGAGAATGTAGGGCTCTCAGTATACTAGATGGACTGTTAACTGCTGATCGCTTATTACCAAAATGGCTTCTCTGAAGTGTTGTATTAAAATGGCTTCTCGTAATGTTAACTGCTGAGCAAGGGGTTCTCTGTAACTGCAATGTTTGGGTTATACAGGGAGATAATGGAAATTGTATTCATTTGTTAGCCAATGGAAGTCATGTTCTGTTATCTTGTATATGTGTGCTGAGTTGAGGAGCGGGGGCTTTTTCGGGAGGCGAGCAGAGAGGACGGACGTGTGAGGAACGGACGGCGGTTCCTGGGCAGCGGACACCAGACCTCGAGGGTTCGGAGAGTGGGCAGAGTCTCTGAAGGACGTTGTGGATGGAATCGGAGGAGTGAGCTCCAACGTATTAAAATATTATGTGCACAAGACTGATAAGTTACTTATGTGGCGCCTTTTCTTGTAGTTGTTTCTACTAACCCAACACCCAAAAATTTGCTATAAAGTATAATTATTTACTCGTACTTTGTATATTGTTTCATATTTGTGTCGTGGCTGATCATTGGGCGACTCACACCTTATCCGCACCAAAGCAATTGTACTGTTTGGCGGGGTTGACGGCTATTCGCACTAGCCAATGGGGGTCAGTGGGGCAAAGACCCTTACAATAAATTGCACATTGCCCCTTCAGACGGAGACATGACGTAAAAATTGTTACTCATCGTATATGTGAAGGATGTAAGAAATAAAGTCAATTTAATTCTCCGTCTCCCTCCCTCCACAGTCTCTCTCTACCTCCATCTCCCCTCTGACTTTCACAAACTCCCTCTCCCCTCAGTCTCTCCCTACCTCCCTCACACCTCAATCTCTTCCTCACCCCTCGGTCTCTCCCTACTCCCTCTCTTCCCTGCTTAACTCCGTTTACCCTAGATCACTCTGTCTCTCTCCCCCCTTGGTCTCCCTCTCTACCTCCACCTCCCCTCGGACACCACAACCTCACCCTCGCCTCGCTTACTTCTTCACCCCTCGGCTTCTTCCAACCTTCCTCTCCCCTCAGTCTCTCCCTACTTCCCTCTCCCCTCGGACTTTCCCAACCTCCCCATCCCCCTAGTCTCTGTGTACGTCCCTCTTCCCTCAGTCTCTCACTAACCACTTCTCCTTCCCTACCTCCCTCTCCCTTTGGTGTCCCCCTCCCTCCACCCTCAGTCTCACCCTAACTATCTCTTCCCCTCGGTCTCTCCTCATGTTCTCCCCTCAGTCTCTTATTCATGCCTCAGCCTCTCCCTACCTCCATCTCCCCTCAGACTCTCCGTACCTCCCTCTCCCCTCAGTCTCTCCCCTCCTCACTACATCCTCACTCTGTCTCCCTTTGATTTCTCCCTACCACCATCCCCTCTGGTCTCTCCCCACCTTCCTCTCCCCTTGTCTCTCATGATCACTCTCCTTCTTGGTCTTACCCTACCTTCTCTCTCGAATCTCTAACTCCCTTTCCACTCGCACTCCCTACTACCCTCCACCCACAGTCTCCCCCATCTGCCTGTCCCCTCGGTGTCTTCCTACCATAGTCAACTCTCGGTCACACAGTAACTCCCTCTCGTCTCGGTCTCTCCACCTACCTCTCTCCCACCTCGGTCTCTCTCTACCTCCATGTCCACCAACCTCCTACTTCCCTCGATCTCTCCCTTCAGACTCCTCCAACCTCCTCTTTCTCTTGGTCTCTCCTTACCTCCCTCACCCCTCGGTCACTCCCTACCTATCTCACTCCTCGGTCTCTGTCTCCCTCCCCCTCTATTCGGAATCTCCACACTTCCCTCTCCGCTCAATCTCCTCCTAACTTTGTCTACCCTTGCTCTCTGCCTGCACCCCTGCCTCCCTCCCTCGGTCTCTCTCAGCCACCCTTTCCCTCAGTCTCTCCCTACCCTCTCCTTCCTCAATCTCCCCCAACCTCCCCCTCCACTCGATCCCTGCGTACATCCCTCTCCCCTTGGTCTCGCCCTACCTCCAATTCCCCTCAGTCTTTCCCTTATTCACACTCCCTTCAGACTCTCCCTACCTCCCTCTCCACTCAGCTTCTCCCTACCTCCCTCAGCTCTCTGTGTCTCCCTACCTCCTTTACCCCTCGATCTCACCCTAAATCACTATCCCCTTGGTGTTCCCTCACGCTCTCTCCCCTCGGTGCCTCCCTCCCTCTCCCCAAGGTCTCGCCCTTCGGACACTCCCTACCTCCATCTGTCTATGGTCCTTTCTTACCTCGTACTGCCCTTGAACTGTCCCTTACTCCCTCTCCCCTTGGTCTCACACTCACATACTCTCCCCTCAGTCTCCTCCGACCTCCATCACACCTTGTTCTCTCCCTCAACTTCTTCTCAAAGTCTCTACCTACTATCTCCTCACCTCCCTCTCCCCTCAATCTCACCCTAACTGCCTCACTCCTTGATTTATCCCACCTTCCTCTCCCCTTGATCTCCCTATCACTCTCCCCCCCGCCCCCCCATCTCTCCCTACCTCCCTCGACCTCAGTCTCTCCCTACCTTCCTCTCCACCCAAGGTCTCCCTATGTCTTACCTCATTCTCTCATTTCGTTCAACTCCACTCCGTCTCTTTTTCCCTCACATCTCTCTCAGCTCGGTCTCTCCCTTCCTCTCCCCTCGTCCTTCCTGCATCCCTCTCCCTTCTCCCGCTCCCCTCGGTCCTCCCGCCACCTCTCCCGCTCCCCCCGGTCCTTCCCTGCCTCTCCCTCACCCCTCACGTCCCTACCTCTCCGCCTCCCCTCGATTCATCCCTACTTCTCCCTTTCTCGCCACCTCCCTCTACCCTCGGTGTCTCACTTTTACCTTTCACCTCATTCTTTCCCCTTGACTAACTCCACTCGGTCTCTTTCCCCCTTGCAGTCTCTCTCCTCGGTGTATCCCTCATGCTCTCAGCTCGGTGTCTCTCTCCCTCCCTCTCTCCTCTGTATCTTCCTGTGTCCCTCTCCTGTCGGATTCTCTCCCATTTCCCTCTCCCCTTGTTTCCTGCCTAACGCTCTCTCCTCATACTCTTGCCACCTCGCGCCCTCCCCTCGGACTCTCGCCGCCTCACGCTCTCCCCTCGGACTCTCGCCGCCTCGCGCTCTCCCCTCGGACTCTCGCCGCCTCGCGCTCTCCCCTCGGACTCTCGCCGCCTCGCGCTCTCCCCTCGGACTCTCGCCGCCTCGCGCTCTCCCCTCGGACTCTCGCCGCCTCGCGCTCTCCCCTCGGACTCTCGCCGCCTCGCGCTCTCCCCTCGGACTCTCGCCGCCTCGTACTCTCCCCTCGGACTCTCGCTACCCAACTTTCCCCTTGGACTCTCACTACCTCCGTCTCCCCTCAGTTTCTCCTGCTCCTTCTTCCTTCGGTGTCTTCCCATCTCACTCACCCCTTGGTCTCATGATAACTCCCTCTCTCCTAGGTTTCTCCCCACCTCATTCACTCCTCATTCTCTCCCTACCTCATACCCTCTTCCGTCCCTCCTTACTTCGCTCTCCCCTCCGTCTCTTCCCAACTTACTTTCCCCTCAGGCCCTCCCCAACTCATTTGCCCCTCGCTCTGCCAAACTCCATCTCCCCTTGGCCCCTGTCTACCTCCTTCTCCACTCGTCTCTCCCTACCACCCTCTGCCTTGGTCTCTCCCTACTTTCCTGTCCCTCTGTGTCTCATTATTTCCCTCTCCCCTTGGTCTCTCCCTACCTCGGTCTCGCTTCGGACCATCACTACCCCTGTCTCCCTTGGTCTCTTGCTAACTCCCCCTCTGTGGTCTCTCCCTACTATCCTCCACCCCGGATCTCCCCGTCTCCCTCTCCTCTTGGTGTCATATACAATGCTTTAAAAAAGTATTCAATCCCCACAACTATTTTCATATATTACTGTCTCAATTTCCAAATATATCAAAGCAGGATATCTTGAGCGAATCTATAAAACAGTGTGCATCATGTCAAATCAAAAGAAAATTCCAAAAACTGTCAATAATTTGCTGAAAATTAAAAACCAAAATTGCGTGGCTGAAAAAGTATTCATCCACTTTGCAATTACTATGCTAACTTTCCTCAGGTGCAATACTGTATATTACCTG
This sequence comes from Mobula birostris, assembly GCF_030028105.1. Taxonomy (NCBI): domain Eukaryota; kingdom Metazoa; phylum Chordata; class Chondrichthyes; order Myliobatiformes; family Myliobatidae; genus Mobula; species Mobula birostris. The sequence goes on from NC_092382.1 coordinate 92,131,492, forward strand.
ACCAACTCACCCAATTTGTTGATGTAGAAAATTGGAGTATCACCTGAATAAATACCCCTCTCCGAGTAAGAGCCAACAGTCTGGTAGGTATTCAAGAGACCAAACCAAAATGAAGACAAAAGACCATTCAAGACAAGTCAGGGAAATGACAATAGAGAAGCACGAATCTGGGGAAGGGTACAGGACCATCTCAAAGGCACTGAACACACCTCAGAACTCAGTGTAGTCCAGCGTGAAACAGTGGAAAAAATACGAAACCACAGCCACACTGCCTAGGTCAGACGATCCCTCTAAACTTAGTCACTGGAGAAGATTGGCACTTGTAAGAGAGGCTACTGTGACAACAACAGTCACTCTGAGTGAGCTGCAGGAGTCAGTGGCTGCAACTGGAGGTGAATTTCATAGCTCCACAATCTTTAAAGCTTTGCACAAAACAAGTACTTATGGAAGAATGGCAAAGAAGCCGCTCTGGATAAAAAAAAACAACCTTATCCTTGCTTGTAAAGACTGCAAAGAGTCACACAGAAGAAACTGTAAAGGTGTGGAAGAACATCTTGTGATCGGATGAGCCGAAAGTGGAACTTCTTGCCTCAGCACTGAGCAGCACATGAGGCATAAATCTAATATTGTGCATCAGGTAACCCAATCTGTATTGGGAAGTATGGTATTCCAATCATGCTACGAAGATGATTTTCAGCAGCAGAGACCGGAAATCTGGTCAGGATTGATGTGAAGATGAGTGCTGCTAAATACAGAGAGATCCTGGAAAAAACTTGTTAGCCTCTGCCAGAAAGCTTAAACTGAGGAGGAAGTTCATCTTTCAGCAGGACAACAACCCAAATCACACTGTCTGAGAAACTATGGAGTGGTTTCAAATGAAGAAAATTGATGTCCTTGAGTGGCCCAGTCAGAGTCCTGACCTTAACCCGATCAATCATCTCTGGCAAGACATCAAGACTGCTGTCCACCAGCACTCCCAACTAACCTGGCACAGCTTGAGAAAATTTGCAAGGAGGAATGGGCAAACCTTGCTCTGTCACGTTGTGCACAGTTAATAGAGACTTATCTAAAAAGACTACTGGCTGTAATAGCTGTGAGAGGTGGTTCAACTGAACACTGAGCAAAGGGGGATGAATACTTTTGAACTGGTGACATTTCAGTTTGAGAATTTTTAGTTTTTCATGCTTCACAATTTTTCCCTGTTGTTTGGGCTCTACTGTGAAAAAAAGAAGCATGTGATTCACAAATAAAAATTCTCAGTTAAATTGATCAAAATCCCTGGTTGTAATGTTCACGTATGTGATCAAAGGGTGGAGGGCTGAATATTTTTACAAGGCACTCTATGTACTTCGATGAAAAATTTTCTTTGAAATTTGAAGGACGACCGTCCAGTTGCACTCACATCTACTGTGATGAAGTACCTTGAGAGGTTAGTCATGGCCAGAATCAACTCCAGCCTAAGCAAGGACCTGGACCCACTGCAATTTGCCATTCACCACAACAGGTCTACAGTGGATACAATCTCACTGGTTCTACACTCGGCCTTGGATAACCCGGACAACAGTGACACGTCTGTCAGGCTGCTGTTTATTGATTACAGCTCAGTGATCAGCACCATCATGGCCTCAGTACCAATCAACAACCTCCAAAACCTCCCTCTGTAACTGGATCCTTGACTTCTTCATCAGGAGACCTCAGTCAGTGCAGATCAAAAATAACATCACCTGCTCACTGACTATCAACACCAGCACACCTCCAGGATGCAAACTCAGCCCACTGCTCTATTCTCTCTCTACACCAACAACTGTTTGAGGATAAATGGGAAGCCTTTTAGGACTAAGGTTAGGAAAAACTTCTTCACACAGAGAGTGGTGAATCTGTGGAATTCTCTGCCACAGGAAACAGTTGAGGCCAGTTCATTGGCTATATTTAAGAGGGAGTTAGATATGGCCCTTGTGGCTAAAGGGATCTGGGGGTATGGAGGGAAGGCTGGTACAGGGTTCTGAGTTGGATGATCAGCCATGATCATACTGAGAGGCGGTGCAGGCTTGAAGGGCTGAATGGCCAACTCCTGCACCTATTTTCTATGTTTCTATGTAACTGTGTGGCTAGGCACAGCCCAATCACCATCTATAAATTTGCCAAGAACACAACTATCGTTGACAAAATTTGAGATGGTGACGAGGAGGTGTACAGGAGTGAGTAGATCAGCTGGAGTGGTGTCTTAACAACAACCTTGCACTCTACGTCAGTAAAGACAAGAAAATGATTGTGGATTTCAGAGAGGGGAAGTCAAGGGAATTCACACCAGTCCTCACTGAGGGATCAGCAGTGGAAAGGGTGAGCAGTTTCAAGTTACTGGGTGTCAACATCTCTGAGGATCGATCCTTGGACCAACATATTGAGCCAATTATAAAGAAGGCCCAACAGTGGCTACATTTCATCAGGAGTTTGAAGGACTTGGTCTGACTCCAAATACACTTGCAAATCTCTACAGATGTACAGTGGAGAGCATTCTAACTGGTTGTATCACTGTCTGGTATGGAGGGTCACTGCATAGAATCAGAAAAAGGTGCAGAATACTGTCAACTCAACCAGCTCCATCATGGGAACAAGCCTCCCCAGCATCAAGGACATCTTCAAAAGTAACACCTCAAAACGGCAGCATCCATCATTAAAGACCCCCATCACCCAGGACATGCCTTTTTCTCCTTGCTACTGTCAGGGAGGTGGTACAGGAGCCTGAAAACACACACTCAATGCTTCAGGAAGAGCTTCTTCCTGTCTGCCATCAGATCTCTGAATGGACAGTGAACCCATTTACACCACCTTAAAAACTTTTTTCTCTCTCTTTGCACAACTTATTGATTTTATTTAAATATATTTCTTACTGTAATATACAGTATTTATCTTGTATTGTGGTGTACTGCCACAAAACAACAAATTACATGACATCAAAAACAAATTGACATATATCAGTGATATCAGACCAGATTCTGATCAATCAAACCCTTTCCTCCTACACAGCCCTCCATTCTTCTCCCATCCATGTGCCTATCTATGAGTTTCCTTACATGCCCTATTAAATATTGAAAGGCCTGGAGAGAGTGGATGCAGAGACGTGTCCGATAGTGGAGGAGTCTCGGACCAGATGGCACAGTCTCAGAATATAACAACGTCCCTTTAAAACAGAGATAAGCAGGAATTTCTTTAGCCAGAGGGTGGTGAATCAGTAAAATTCATTACCACAGACGACTGTGGAGGTCACGTCATTGAGGATACACACAGTGGCCACTTTACTAGGTACACCCGAACACTTGTTCATTAATACAAATATGTAATTTGCCAATTACACTCTGCACCTGATAAAGTGGTCACTGAGGGCACACAGTGAAACTGATTTCAAGATCAACACACACAAAATGCTGGATGAACTCAGCAGGTCAGGCAGCATAGATGGAAAAGAATAAACAGTCAACATTTCAGGCTGAGACCCTTCATCACAACTGGAAAGAAAGGACTGGGGAAAAAAAAGAGTTGGATTTTTCCTCTCGCTTTCCAGTCCTGATGAAGGGTCTTGGCCCAAAACAGTGACTGTTTACTCTTTTGCATACATGCTGCCTGGCCTGCTGGGTTCCTCCAGCATTTTTTTGTGTGTTGCTATTCATGGGGCAATTTATAAAGACCAATTAACTGACTAACCGGTACATCTTTGGACTGTGGGAGGAAACCGGAGCACCCAGAGGAAACCCACAGAGGGTGGTACGTATGCAGAACGAGCTGCCACTGGAAGTCATTGAGGCAGGTACGATAATGACATTTAAAAGACACCTCTGCCCCACCGTGATGCTTGCCTCTGTAACGTCACCCAGCTCCACCCCTGACCCAGTCCGTCTCTCATTCAGACTTTCAGCCACCTCCCACTCCTGCCCTCTGCTCTCCACACCCTCTGCTGGCTCTGCCTGAAATTGTCCCGAGGCCCCTTCACCCACCATCCCTGTGATCACTAATCTGATTAAGTAACATACAACCCAATTTTGCTTTCACATCCCAACATAGCCTCACCACTTCCTCCCAGTGTAATCTCCTCCAGCCTCTTAACACTCCCTCCAGTCCCAGCCTCTCGGAGTGTCATCACTGCATTTCCAGCCGTGCCTTCTCCTCAGTCTTCAAGCCTGAAATTCTCTGCTGAAACCTCTCTGCCTCCCCATCTCCCTCCACTCCCTACTGTTGTTTTACCAAACCGGGTATCTGGACGTTTCTGATCACCAGCTCTAAGGCCGTGTGTCCCGGCGTCAGATTGGATTCATAACGTTCCCCAGGTCCCTTCAGTAATTTTCCCCCATTAAATACAGGCTGTCTCTGCTCGTCTACAGAAACAACAAATAACATCTACTTCCTCTTACTGTACACAGCACGCAGTTTGTCCCTACAACACATTACTCACCCAGAAAACCCAGGATCAGCAGCACAACCCTCAGTTCAGCCGGTGACATTCTGGAAATGAAAGACTGGAATTAACTCAGAGAGAAATGACACACTGGGGCTGAGGACAAGGTGTAAATGGGAATGGGAACAGAGGATCAAAAGGGATATCCATCCATCGCGGGAGAGATACATCACTCCCTCAGTGAGACCCCATGGACAGGGGTGGGATCTCCCTCAGTGAGACCCCAGTGACAGAGGTGGGATCTCCCTCAGTGAGACCCCAGTGACAGCAGTGCGACCTCACTCTTTCCCTTACTGAAACCCCAAAGACAGAGATGAAACCTCCCTCAGTGAGAACCCACAGAGACGAGATACCCCAGAGTCCCCACAGAAGGAGGTGAGATCTCCCTCTCTCCCTCACTGGGATCACACATACAGTGAGATCTTCGTGACTGAGACCTCAGACAAAGGTGAGAAATCTTTTCTTGAAACCTCACAGATGGATGAGACAGAAGAGCTCCATCTACCTTCATTTATTGACACTCTCTCTCTCTCTCTCCCTGCAACACACACACACACACACACACACACACACACAGAGCACAAGACAAATTTCCAGATTGGATCAGTTTGGGGATGTCTACTCACGTGTGACTCCCGATGAGGTGTTGCTGTGTGAACTGGAGGGAGATGGGACCACCTACAACCTCCTCACACTCTGCTGTGAGTGGTGTCAGACTCAGCGACAGGTCAACGACTACTTTCCGCACCGGCTTCTCGAAGCAATGAAACCAGAGCTGGGCGGCAGAACAGTTGATGTATGTTTGGAAAAAATATGCAAAGCAACCAAACAAACAAACATTTATCCTGAGGCTCTGCCTATTGTTCCCAGTCAGTGAGCTTCCTCTAACAACCACAGCTTCAGTGATGGGTCAGTATTGAGCAGGGGGACAGGAATGGACACGGGTGCTAGAGAGGAAACAGTCACAGGATTACTGTTGTCAGGTTTATAATGGGTCAGTATTGTGGAGTGGGAGGTGTAGATCATCTGTAATGGACAGCAGACATTAAAGGGGGAGTGGACACAGGATAAACCCCTGGTCAGGTTGGTTACAGGGAAGGTTGAACAGGTTATGACTTTATCAAATCTCTGCTCATTCTCCTACTCTCTGGGGAATAAAGGTAAACACAATGATGAGGGGTACAGACAGTGTAAGTACAAGCTGGGGGAGAGCAGAACTAGAGAAAATTTACAAGGATGTTACCAGAACTTGAGGACCTGAGATACAGGGAAGGTTGAACAGGTGATGACTTTATTCCCCAGAGTGTAGGAGAATGAGGGAGATGTGACAGAGGTTTATTTACCCTATCCATACCCCTCACAATACAATATTATGGAGAGGGTCAATGTAAACAGAGCTTGAACTGTTTCAGGGGAACACGAGAGGGATCTTCTTCACTGAGAGAGAGGCGAGAGCGTGGAACAAGCTGCTGGCAGAAGAGGTGGATGCGCGTTCGATTTCAACGTTCAAGAGAAATGTGGATTGTACGAGGGTGGGAGGGGTACAGAGGGCTCTGGTCTGGGTGGAGGTCGATTGGACGAGGCAGGTTAATGGTTCAGCATGGACTAGATGGACAGAAGGTCCTGTTTCTGTGTTGTGGTGTTCTGAGACTCTTCTCTGACTCTGATTTCTGGGTTTTCTCCCCATTTAGAAAATAGTCTACGGCTTTATTCTTTCTAAAAAGTCTATGTCCAAACACTTCCCTACACTGTATTCCATCTGCCACTTCTTTCCCATTCTCCTAATTTGTCTTTCTGCAGACACCCTGCTTCCTCAGCACTACCTGCCCCTCCTGTTAACTTTGTATCATCCTCAAACATTGCACAAAGCTCTCAATTCTGTCATTAAAATCACTGACGTTTCGTGTGAAAAGAAGCGGTCCCAACACCAAACCCTGTAGAATACCACAACTCACCAGCAGCCAACCAGTAAAGGCCCCGTTTATTCCCACTCATTGCCTCCTGCCAGTCAGCCACGCTGGTATCTTCCCTGGGCTCTTGTTTAGCAGACTCATGTGCATCACCTTGTCAAAGGCCTTCTGAAAATCCAGGTTAACAACGCCCACTGACTCTCTTTTCTCTCTCCTGCCTGTTATTTTCTCAAATAATTTCAGAGCTTTCTCATGCAAGATTTCCCCTAAGGAAACCATGCAGACTACAGTCTAATTTTTGATGTGCCTTCAAGTTCCCCAAAACCTCATCGTTAATAACGGACTCCAACAACCAACAAACGACTGAAGTCAGACTAACTGGCCCATAATTTATTGTCTCCTGCCACCCTCCCCTTTCAAGAGTGGAGTGACATTTGCAATTTTCCAGTCCTCCAGAATCATTCCGGAATTCAGTATTGTTGAAAGATCACAACTAAAGCCTCCATAATCCCTTCAGCTACCTCTTACAGAACCCTGGGGTGCAAGTCCATCTGGTTCAGACCTTTCAGCTTCCCAAGCCACTTCTCTTTAGTAATAGCAGAATCAGAATCAGGTTTAATATCACTGGTATTTGTCGTGAAATTTGTTGTTTTGTGGTAGCAGTACAGTGCAATAAAAATAAAAAACTATACTGTAAATTACAATAAGAGATTTATATATTTAACATATTCATATATGATGTTTAACTTAATATATATAGAATTTGATTAGAAGTAGAAAAAGAGCAAAAAATGAAAAAGAAAAGAGTGAGTGTACATGGGTTCATTGTCCATTCATAAATCTGATGGTGGTGGGAGGTGGGAAAGAAACTGTTCCTAATAAGGTTAGTCTGAGGTTTCAAGCTCTGGCACCTCCTCCTTGATGGAAGCAATGAGATGAGACCATAAAACCATAAGACAAAGGAGCAGAAGTTGGCCATTCAGCCCATCGAGTCTGCTCCGCCATTTTATCATGAGCTGATCCATTCTCCCATTTTGTCCCATTCCCCCACCTTCTCACCATAACCTTTGATGCCCTGGCTACTCAGGTACCTATCAATCTCTGCCTTAAATACACCCAATGACTTGGTCTCCACTGCCGCCCTTGGCAACAAATTCCATAGATTCACCACCCCCTGGCTAAAAAAATTTCATTGTATTTCTATTCTGAATGGGCGTCCTTCAATCCTTAAAGTCATGCCCTCTCGTACTTGACTCCCCCATCATGGGAAACAACTTTGCCACATCCACTCTGATCATGCCTTTCAACGTTCGAAATGTTTCTATGAGGTCTCCCCTCATTCTTCTAAACTCCAAGGAATATAGTCCAAGAGCGGACAAACGTTCCTCATATGTTAACCCTCTCATTCCCGGAATCATTCTAGTGAATCTTCTCTGTACCCTCTCCAATGTCAGCACGTGCTTTCTTAAATAAGTAGACCAAAACTGCCCACAGTACTCTAAGTGAGGTCTCACCAGGGCCGTATAGAGCCTCAACATCACATCCCTGCTCCTATACTCTACCCCTCTAGAAATGAATGCTAACATTGCATTTGCCTTCTTCACCACCAACTCAACCTGGAGGTTAACCTTAAGGGTATCCTGTACGAGGACTCCCAAGTCCCGTTGCATCGCAGAACTTTGAATTCTCTCCCCATTTAAATAATAGTCTGCCCGTTTATTTCTTCTGTCAAAGTGCATAACCATACACTTTCCAACATTGTATTTCATTTGCCACTTCTTTGCCCATTCTTCCAATCCATCTAAGTCTCTCTGCAGACTCTCCGTTTCCTCAGCACTACCGGCCCCTCCACCTATCTTGGTATTGTCAGCAAACTTAGCCACAAAGCCATCTATTCCATAATCCAAATCGTTGATGTACAATGTGAAAAGAAGCGGCCCCAACACTGACCCCTGTGGAACACCACTGGTAACCGGCAGCCAACCAGAATAGGATCCCTTTATTCCCACTCTCTGTTTCCTGCCAATCAGCCAACGCTCTATCCACATATGTAACTTTCCCGTAATTCCGTGGGCTCTTATCATGTGCCTCACGTGTGGCACCTTGTCAAAGGCCTTCTGAAAATCCAAATATACAACATCCACTGCATCTCCCTTGTCCAGCCTACTTGTAATTTCCTCAAAAAATTGTTATAGGTTTGTCAGGCAGAGGGCTTGTCCTGGGTGATGGATCCTTCATACTGGATTGGATGCTGCCTTTTGGCAGATTTCCTGCTCAATTAATCCTCGATGTTGAGGAGGTTAGTGTCCCTGATGGAGCTGTCTGAGTTTGCAACTTTCTGTAGCTTTTTCTGATCCTGTACAGCATCCCCTCCAGTGATACAACTAGTTCGAATGCTCTCCGTGGTACATCTGTAGAAATTTGTGAGAGTCTTTGGTGACAAACCAAGTCTCCTCAAACTCTTAAATATATCCACTCTTATGCCTTCTTTGTAATTCTATTAATGTTGGGCCCAGGATCGATCTTCAGAGATGTTGACGCCCAGGTACTTGAAACTACTCACCCTTTCCACTGTTGACCCCTCACTGAAGACTGGTGTGTGTTCCCTTGACTTCCCCTTGCTGAAGTCCACAGTCAATTCCCTGGTCTGACTGACATTGAGTGCAAGGTTGTTGTTTTGACACCACACAACCAGCTGATCGATCCCACTCCTGTACACCCCCTCATCACCATCAGAACTGCTGCCAACAATAGTTGTGGAATCGGCAAATTTATGAATGGCATTTGGGGCACCGACACTCACTCAGCACACTGACACTCTTGAATTTCTGAAATATTGTCTTCCACAGTGAAGACTGACACAAAATATTTGTAAATTCATCAACTATTTCGTTGTCCCCCATTACAACCTCTCCAACAGTTTTCCACTGGTCCAATATCCACTCTAACATCTCTTTTACTCTTTATATATCTGAAAAAAACTTCTGTATTCACTTTTATTGGATAGCTTACCTTCGTATTTCACATTTCTCTCCTTACTGCTTTTTAAGTTGCCTTCTGTTGGTTTTCATCGGCTTCCCAATCCTTTAGCTTCACACTAATTTTTACGATACATGCCCTCTCTTTTGCTTTTATGCGATCTTCAACTTCCCTTGTCAGCCTCAGCCTCCAGTTAGAACACTTCTTCTTTGAGATGTGTTTATGCTGGGCCTGCCCATCTGAATTTCCTCCAGTCCGCACATCCCGACTCTGCCTCGACCTCACTCCGACTACTTCCACTCGAACATGACTCGACCTCTCTCCGAATCTGTCTGGCACCCGTACACCTTGACCCTCGAGTCAGCCTGGCCTCTTCAGTATAGAACAAAGGGGGGGACGAATACATTTGAACTGCTGATATTTCCATTTTTGAATGCTTCACAATTTTCCCTGTATTTTTCGGCTCCACTGTGGAAAAAAACATGTGATTCACAAATAAAAATTCTCAGTTAAATTGATCAAAATCCCTGGCAATACAGTGGCAATACTCATTTATGTGAACAAGGTGTTGGGGGCTGAATACTTTTTCAAGGCACTGTAGAAAGACAGACAGATAGATAAATAAATAATACCGAGAACATGAGATGTAGAGTCCTTGAAAGTGAGTCCATAGGTTGTGGAATCAGGTTAGTATTGAGGTGAGTGAAATTATCCTCACTGGACCAGCAGCCTGATGGTTGAAGGGTAATAACTGTTCTTGACCTGGTGGTGAGAGACCCAAGGCTCCTGTACCTCCTGCCCAATGGAAGCAGTGAGTGGAGAGCACGGTCTGGATGGTGGGGGTCACTGATGATGGATGCTGGTTTCTTGTGTCAATGCTCCTTGTAGATGTGCCCAATGGTGGGGGGAGCTTTACCTGGGGAATGGGCTGTATCCACCACTTTTAATAGGCTTCTCCGTTCTTGTGTACTGGTGTGGGACTGGGATAGATCAACCAGTGAGTGGTGACCCAGGCTTGAGGGGCCGGGGACGTCTTCTGCTCAGAGTGTGTTGTCTTCTTGCATAATGAGATGGAGGGGCCTCAGGAGGTAACTCTAGAGCAGGGTGTCCTGTTTTCATTCCACACACTGACCAGTAGATTAAATGGCCACAGAAAACTGCCTCCAGAGAAATGTGAAGACAAAAACGTGGGATTAGTGTAGGATCAGTGTCAATGGTGTTTGATGGTCAGCACGTACCCAGTGAGCCAAAGGGCCTGTTTCTATGATGTGGGACTCTGTGACTCTCTCTCCCTTCCTCTCTCACCTCTGCTGTCTTTCACCTTCTCGTTCTCCCAATCCCCCTCCCCTTGAACACCTCAATGCATTGTTTTTGACCTGTGACCTTTCACCAAATGTGAGCTGTGTCTTTGATGTGAAAACCCCTCTGTCATCAGTCTGTTTGTATCTGGTGGCAAACAGGAGAACAGAACAGGGCAGAATTAACCAGAGGGATGTTCCTATTGGAATTGCAATGGCCACAGAAGCAAGAGTGAATAATTTGTAATGTTTTACACAGAAACTGAATATTCAGCCCCACAAACTACATGGTACCTCTCTCACCACCCCCCCACCTTTCTGTCTCACTCTCCCTGTATCAACTCACCACCCTATTCCAGGAACAACTCTCAGTTCTGTCGGTGTGTGAATTTGCATCTGTGGCTTTCAACATGTGATACCTGCGTGAGTAAAATGAACAGTCCATTGTTCTCAGTCTGTGTGTTTTCTGTTGCCTATAATTTTCTGTCTTTTGCCTTCATTTTCAATTTTCCATTCCTCCAAAACCAGTCCAGAATCTAGTGATTGTTGAAAGATCACTACTAATGCCTCCACAATAATTTCAGCTACTTTTCAGAACTCTGGGGGGTAGTACATCTGGTCTAGGTGACTTACCTACTTTCATACCTATCAGCTACGCAATCACCTTCTCCTTAGTAATGGCAACCACACTCACTTCTGCACCAACACTCAAATTTCTCTAACACTGATTGTGCCTTTCACAGTGATGACAAACATAAAATACTTATTAAGTTTATCCACCCGTCTTTATTCCTTCTTAAGACATCTCCAGCATCGATTTTCCACTCTTGCTTCTATTTTACTCTTCATATGTTTGAAAAAGCTTTTGGTTTCTTCTTTTATATTGCTGCTGAATTAACCTTGAGATTTCATCTTTTCTCTTTCTTGTTTTTTTAATGCCTTCACTTGGTTTTTAAAATCACCCAGCTTCCCACTAATTATTGCTTTATTGTATGCCCTCTCTTTGGATTTCATTCTGTCTTCGACTTTCCTTTTCAGCCACATTTGCTTCATCCTCCCTCTACGTTTCTTCACCTTTGGTATTTATCTATCCTGCACCTTCCGAATTACACCCAGAAACTCCAGCCATTGCTGCTCTGCCAACATCCCTGCTAATGTCCCCTTCCAATCAGCTCTGGCCAGTTCCTCTCTCATGCCTCTGTAGTTCCCTTCACTCCACTGTAATACTGATACATCTGATTTTAGCTTCTCCCTCTCAAACTGCAGGGTGAATTCTATCACGTTATGATAACTGCCTCATTACACAACACTTAATCCAGAATTCTCTTTTTCCTGGTGAGCTCAACCACAAGCTGCTTTAAAAAGCCATCTTGAAGGCACTCTACAAATTCCTTCTTTTGGGATCCAACACCAACCTGATTTTCCCAATCTACCTGCAAATTGAAGCTCCCATAGCTTTTATTACATTGCCCTTCTACACGCCTTTTCTATCTCCTGGTGTAATTTGTAGCCCACATCCTAGTTACTGTTCCGAGGCCTGTATATAACTCCCATCGGGGTCTTTGCACCCTTGTAGTTTCTTACCTTTACCCACAAGGATTCTACATTTTCCTAATCCTATGCTTTTTTTTTCTTTCTCTCTTTCTCTCTCTCTCTCTCTCTCAGAATTCAATTCCCACCCCACTCCCTCTGCTTCTCCTCCTGTCCATTCGATACAACATGTATCCTTGCAAGATAAGTTCTCAACTGATCTGTGTTCAACCATGACTGAAGACTGATTTATACACGACGACATAACCTACGCAAGTGGCCTATGGTGCGCGTTGTGAACATTTATACTTGTGCGTTGGTGTGTCTGCATCGCTCTGCAATTCGTGCACATCACGCATGCAAAGACACCTGCCCGTGCAAGGCTTCATGGTCATGGTAGTCTTTCTCAGGGTAAATAAGAAGCGGCGTCTTTTTTCATAAAAGCCAAATGTGTCCTCCATAATTTCAGAGGTCTGTAAAGCTTTATGGAAAGCATTGCAGCCAGAGTTCCTTCCCTGCCCTTCAGTCACCCAGTGGGAAGCTATTGCAGCGTAGGAGGAAAAGCAATGCTACCAAGCGGACCAATCACAGCTGTTCCGGTCTGCGTTGCCGTGACGTGTAGTTACATTTTGGGAGAGGCGCGCATCAGGCTACGGTGTAGAGATCTGCGTAGGCTCTGCGTAGGCTTCGCGGCTACGCCGTACCTACGGCGTCAAATTGACGCAGAGGTATAAAACAGCCTTCAGTGATGCCTGTGATGTCATACCTGCCAATATCTGCATTACAATGCCTGCATAATGTCTGCATTATTCATTCAGTGGGAGCATTCAAAGATAACACTTTCAGTACTGTATTCAGTTTTAACCCCATGTTACCATCAGTTAAATTTATATCCCTTTCTAAGCTTTTTGTCTTTTTATTTATTCTGGAGACTTTTGTAACCTCTCCTGCACTCTCCTTCCTTTTTACTTTATCCTCACTCTTCCAAAGTTGAAACTTTGAACCTAACATTTGGTTTAAAGACAAACTTCACCCAATCTCACCGACTGCAATTTTGACCGGTCATCTGCCTACATTCCATCACCATGTTGGGTTTGGTATCAGAGGTAAAAATACACCAGACCTGGCTCATACTAACATACCAGGAGCATATAAAGCTGTTCCCCTGCCCCACATTGGGCTCTCAGATCACTTGTCTGTTATGCTAATTCCAGCATACAAACTTCTGATCAAACTGGCCAAACCAGTTCTGAGGGAGCAATCTCAGCATTGCAGGACTGCTTTGAAAACACAAACTGGAGAATGTTCAGAGAGGCTGCTACCTACATCAACCAAGTAACATCGAGGAATATGTGGATTCTGTGACCTGCTACACAGGGAAATGAACTGAGAACGTTACCATCACAAAACACATCCGTGTGGAACAAGTCAGACGCTATGGCTCACTGCAGAGGGCCATGCACGGCTGAGGGATCGTGATGTTGTCTTTAGATCAGGGGGAACATGACAGCTCTCCGAGAAGCAAGAACTCTGCTTTCCCAGTCCATCAGGAAGGTGAAATGGGAGCATTCTCAAAGAATTTTCAGTCAGTTCTGCAATACCAGAGAAAAGAGGGGCATGTAGCAGGGAACCCAGAGGATTACAGACAAATCTACCCTGCACATCAGTGACGAGGACGTCTCACTCCCTGACAGGTTGAGTGTCTTTCACACCCAGTATTATGCACAGAACAAAGTGCTGGTGAGTGAGAGGGAGACCCAGGGGAGGAGACACTTCATCTGGTTGAAGCTGAGGTGAGCAAGACCCTGGCCAGTGTTAACCCACACAATGTTGTGGGGCCTGATCATATACCAGGTCGGGTTCTGAATGACTGTCCAGCCCAGCTAACTGAGGAGCTGACGGATATATTCCACATCTCTCTGGAACAGTCCATTGTCCCCTCGGTTTTCAAGATGGCAACCATCATTCCAGGGCCAAATTCAGACTTCTCCCCCCTTCCCCCTCAGTCCAGAAGAAGGGTTTCAGCCCAAAATATCAACTGTACTTTTATCCATAGATGCTGCCTGGCCTGCTGCAGCATTTTGTGGGTGCTGCTCAGATTTCCAGCATCTGCAGATTTTCTCGTTTCTGACAGGCTGCATCTCCATTTGGTATGGGAGCAGCAGAGCATCAGACTGGAAGTCCCTACAGAGTGGGGTCTCCCTACCATCAATCAGGGTCATTTATCAGGAGTAGGGCCCTCAGTATGATTAAGGATCCCACCCATCCATCCAGCATCCTCTTTGATTTTTTACCATCAGGCAGGAGACTCTGATACATAAAATCAAGAATGGTCAGGATGGGAAACAGTTTCTTCCTTCAGGCGATTAGGCTTCTGAACTCCCTGCCACATGGCATTTGAAGTGTAACTGGTTAGTTTGTTCTGTACCCTAAAATTTAATTTATGAATTTTGATTATTTATGTGCAATTCATCTGAGGATTTTATTCTTACTTTCCTGAGGTATTGTGTGTTATGTGTACTACTGCGTTTTACACTCGGGTCTGGAGAAATTTGGTCTTGTTTGACAGTATACATGAATATAGCTAAATGACAATAAACTGGACTTGACTTGTTTTGTCTATCCTTCCTCACCGTCTCACTACACGCTGTATCTACTTGTCTGTCCTTCCTCACCATCTCACTACACACCGTATCTACTTGTCTATCCTTCCTCACTGTCTCACTACACGCTGTATCTACTTGTCTGTCCTTCCTCACCGTCTCACTACACACTGTATCTACTTGTCTATCCTTCCTCACCGTCTCACTACACGCTGTATCTACTTGTCTGTCCTTCCTCACCATCTCACTACACACCGTATCTACTTGTCTGTCCTTCCTCACCATCTCACTACACACCGTATCTACTTGTCTATCCTTCCTCACTGTCTCACTACACGCTGTATCTACTTGTCTGTCCTTCCTCACCGTCTCACTACACACTGTATCTACTTGTCTATCCTTCCTCACCGTCTCACTACACGCTGTATCTACTTGTCTGTCCTTCCTCACCATCTCACTACACACCGTATCTACTTGTCTGTCCTTCCTCACCGTCTCACTACACACTGTATCTACTTGTCTATCCTTCCTCACCGTCTCACTACACACCGTATCTACTTGTCTGTCCTTCCTCACCATCTCACTACACACCGTATCTACTTGTCTATCCTTCCTCACCGTCTCACTACACACCGTATCTACTTGTCTATCCTTCCTCACCGTCTCACTACATACTGTATCTACTCGTCTGTCCTTCCTCACCGTCTCACTACACACTGTATCTACTTGTCTATCCTTCCTCACCGTCTCACTACACACTGTATCTACTTGTCTATCCTTCCTGACTGTCTCACTACACACTGTATCTATTTGTCTATCCTTCCTCACCGTCTCACTACACACCATATCTACTTGTCTATCCTTCCTCACCCTCACTACACACCGTATCTACTTGTCTGTCCTTCCTCACCGTCTCACTACACACCGTATCTACTTGTCTATCCTTCCTCACCGTCTCACTACACACTGTATCTACTTGTCTATCCTTCCTCACCATCTCATTACACACTGTATCTACTTGTCTATCCTTCCTCACCGTCTCACTACACTCTGTATCTACTTGTCTGTCCTTCCTCACCCTCACTACACACTGTATCTACTTGTCTGTCCTTCCTCACCGTCTCACTACACACCATATCTACTTGTCTGTCCTTCCTCACTGTCTCACTACACACCGTATCTACTTTTATACCAGCTGCCCCAGCCTCAGCCCCATCACTCCCATTTCCATTCTCCTGGCAAATTAGATTAAACCCTCCACAACAGCTCTAGCAAACCTGCCCACTGGGATATTGGTCCCCACGGGTTCAGATGTAACCCGTTTCCCTTCCACTGCTCTCCACTGTACAGATGCAGGGTTTCCTGAAAGGGATTCTCCTAAACTACCTTTGCCAGTCCTGAAGAAGGGTCTCAGCCCAAAATGTGAAGACTTTATTCCTTTCCATAGATATTGTCTAAACTGCTGAGTTTCTCCAGCATTTTAGACTATAAGACATCGGCGTAGAATTAGGGTATTTGGCCAGTCAGTCATGGCTGATCCTTTTTCTCCCCACCTCAGCCCCACTCTCCAGACCCCTCCCCGTAACATTTGATGCCATGTCCAATCAAGAACCTGTCAAGCTCTGCCTTAAATACACCCAATGACCTGGCCTAAAAATTGTGCAAAAAACAGAAATATTATATATTATAAAAAGTGAGGTAGTGTCCATGGGTTCAATGTCCATTTAGGAATCGGTTAGCAGAGGGAAGAAGCTGTTCCTGAATCACTGAATGTGCGCCTTCAGGCTTCTGTACCTCCTACCTGTTGGTAACAGTGAGAAAATGACATGCCTTGGGTGCTGGAGGTCCTTAATAATGGACGCTGCCTTTCTGAGATACCGCTCCTTGAAGATGTCCTGGGTACGTTGTTGGCTGGTGCCCAAGATGGAACTGACTAAATTCACAACCCTCTGCAGCTCTGTAAATTGTCTTTCCAGGACCTCTTTGCTTTTGCTTTCTATGTCATTGGTACCAATATGTACGAAGACATCTGTCTGCTCTCCGTCCCTCTCCAAAATGTTGTGGATGCAATTCGAGACATTCCTGACATCTGGGAGGCAACATACCATTCTGGTATCCTATTCACGTCCACAGAACCTCCTGTCTGTTCCCCTGACTATTGAGCCCCCGATCACTACTACTCCCCTCTCCTCCCCCTTCCCCTCCTGCACCACGGACCCATGCTCAATACCAGTAACCCGGTCTCTGTGACATTCCCCTGGGAGGTCATTCCCCACAACAGTATCCAAAATGGTATACTTATCATTGAGGGAAGTGTCCACAGGGGTGCTCTGTGCTAACTGCCTATTCACATTTCCATTTCTCCTGACAGTCACCCAGCTACTCACCTCCTGCAATTTCAGGGTGCCTACGTCCCTGTAATTCTGATCGATTATCTCCTCACTCTCTTGTACAAGCTGAAGGCCATCCAGCTGCTGCTCCAGATCCCTAACACGGTCTTCAAGGAGTTGCAGCCACATGCACTTCACGCAGATGTAGTTCCCTGGGAGACTGCGGGTCTCCCAAGACTGCAACATCCAGCATGAAGAACACACAACAGCCATTTACAACACTAGGTACAGTAAAAGAAAACAAAAATGGAACCTTAATGGAAGCTTACCCAGAGCCAATGCCTGTTGATGTAGAAAATTGGAGGATCATCTCTTTTCAATGAATTCATAAGAATAAATACTCATCTCTCTGTAAGGTCCAAATATCTGGAAGATTTTCAACAGACCAAACCAAAATGAAGACAAAAGTTAGGGAAATGACTACAGAGAAGCACAAATCAGGGGGAGGGTGCAAGACCATCCCAAAGGCACTGAACATACCTTGGAGCTCAGGGCAGTCCATCGCGAAACCACAGCTACACTGCACAAGTCCAGCCGCCCCTCAGAACCTAGTCACTGGAGAAGAATGGCACTTGTAAGAGAGGCTCCTGTCAAGCCAACAAAAACAATGTTTAAAGTACATTTACTATCAAAGTATGTATAAATTATAAAGCTTGAGGTTTGTCTCTGTACAGGCAGCCACAGAACAAGAAACCCACAAGAAAGCCAGAACAAAAATACAAACCAACACTCAGGTCACAGAGAGAGAAAAAAAAGACACAATTCGTGCGAACAATAAAAGCAAGCAACAGCATTCAGAATGAAAGTGAGTCCATGGACACAAAACCCAGAGCAGCCCCACAGCCACAGTCTCAGTCCATCACACGACGGGGTTCACAGACACGAAGCCCAGAGCAGCTGGAGCCGGCCCACAGCCTCAGTCTCAATGCAGCGGAGAGCAGAGCAAATGTTGTGGAGCAGCGAACAGAACCAGCCCAACCCTCACCTCCGGTCCCAATACCCTGTCTTTTCAAACCATCTGGCCCAGTGTTTAAATCATCCAATCTCCGGTCCCAATACCCTGTCTTTTCAAACCATCTGGCCCGGTGTTTAAATCATCCAATCTCCAGACCCAATACCCTGTCTTTTCAAACCATCTGGCCCAGTGTTTAAATTGTCCAATCTCCGGTCCCAATACTCTATCTTTTCAAACCATCTGGCCCGGTGTTTAAATTGTCCACTCTCTGGGTCGTGACCCACACTGTGGCCGGGACCCTGTCACATCGATACCATAAGATACAGAAGCAGAATGAGGCAGTTTTACCCATCGAGTCTACTCTGCCATTTCATCATGGCTGATCCAATTTTTCTCTCAGCCCCAATCTCCTGCCTTCTCCCCGAATCCCCTCCCAATCAAGAATCTATCAATATCTGCCTTCAATATACATAAATATTGGGCCTCCACAGCTGCCTGTGGCAAAGAATTCCACAGATTCACTTCTCTCTGGCTGAAGAAATTC
Organism: Mobula birostris; assembly: GCF_030028105.1. NCBI lineage: Eukaryota > Metazoa > Chordata > Chondrichthyes > Myliobatiformes > Myliobatidae > Mobula > Mobula birostris. Next base: position 92,150,151 of record NC_092382.1, read on the forward strand.
TTCCTCATATCCGTTGAAAAAGGAATATGATCCCCTTATTCTGAGGCTGTCTCCTCTGGTCTTAGACTCTCCCACCGGAGGAAACATCCTCTCCATATCCACTCTATCAAGGCCTTTCACCATTCAATAGGTTTCAATGAGGTCACCATTCATTCTTCTGAATTCGAGTGAATACAACACCAATGCCACCAAACGTTATTTATATGATGAGCCATTTAATCCTGCAGTCATTTTTTTGAACCTGCTTTGAACCTTCTCCAGTTTCAGCACATCATTTCTAAAGTAAGGGGTCCAAAACTGCTCACAATACTCCAATGGAGGCCTCACCAGTGCTTTATAAAGTCTCCACATTACATCCTTTCTTATATTCTAATTCTCTTGAAATGAAAGCTAACATTGCATTTGCCGCCTTCATCACAGACTCAACCTGCAAATTAACTTCTATGGAATCCTGCACAATGACTCCCAAATCCCTTTGAACCTCAGATTTTGAACTTCCTCTGCATTTAGAAAATAGTCAATCCTTTCGTTCCTTCTACCGAAGTGCATGACCATTCATTTCCCGACACAATATTCCATCTGCCATTTCTTTACGCATTCTCTTAATCTGAGTCCTTCTGCAGCCTTTCCACCTCTTCAAAGCTACCTGCCCCTCCATCTATCTTCACATCGCCTGCAAACTTTGCAACAAAGTCATCAATTCCATCATTCAAATCAATGAGATAAAATGTAAAAAGACTCGGTCCCAACACAGATCCCTGACTGATACGGCATGTACTCTACATTTCCAATAGGCCACGCACTCAGATTGATCAGACCTCACTCTTAGTTTAGGTGGACGGGCTCCGAAACTCCTCCGCTCCGACTTTACTCTACTCAGCATGCCTCGACCTCACTCCGACTATTTCTCCTCAAATATGACTCGACCTCTCTCCAAATCTGTCTCGCACTCACACAGCTCGACTCTCGAGTCAGCCTTGCCTTTGCTCGCTTCTTCATTATTTACGGTGATCTTTTATCACAATTTTCCACAGAAGAAGTGTTATTAATAAAGAATTTGGTTGTATGTATCGCTGTATAAACCACAGGGAAGCTGTTGCATGCCTTCAGTAGAGCCACCTTAAACTACAAGCCACCCTGTCACTCTGAGTGAGCTGCAGAATTCAGTGGCTGCAACTGGAGGGGAATTTCATAGAAACATAGAAAACCTACAGGCCCTTCCACCACAAAGTTGTGCCGAACATGTCCCTACCTTAGAAATTCCCAGGGTTACCCATGGCTCCACAATCTCTAGAGCCTTCCACATAAAAGGTACTTATGGAAGAGCAACAAGGAAGAAGCCTTGGCTTTTAAATAAAAACATATCCTTGCCCGCAAAGCAAATAAAGACATCCTATATTGTCAATATTACCAGCTGTAAGAGATGGTTCAGCTAGCTGCAGGGCAAAGGGGGATGAATACTTTTGATTTGCAGACATTTCAGTTTTAGAATTGTTATTTTTCCATGCTTTACGATTTTCCCCATTTTTTCGGCTATGCTCTGAAAAAAAGGAGCATGTGATTCACAAATAAAAATTCTCAGTTAAATTGATCAAAATTCTTCATTTATGTGAACAAGGTGTTGGGGGCTGAATACTTTTTCAAGGCACCGTAGAAAGACAGATAGATACATAAATAAATATTACTGAGAACATGGGATGTAGATTCCTTGAAAGTGAGTCCATAGGTTGTGGAATCAATTCCGGATTGAGGTGAGTGAAATTATCCTCACTAGACCAGCAGCCTGATGGTTGAAGTGTAATAATAGTTCCTGAACCTGGTGGTGTGAGACCCAAGGCTCCCATTCCTCCTGTCCAATGGAAGCAGTGAGTAGAGAGCATGGTGTGGATGGTGGGGGTCACTGATGATGGATGCTGGTTTCTTGTGTCAATACTCCTTGTAGGTGTGCCCAATGGTGGGGAGAGCTTTTCCTGTGCTGGACTGGGCAGAATCCACCACTTTTAACAGGCTTCTCCATTCTTGTGTACTAGCGTGGGACTGGAACAAATCAACCTTAAAAGGCTGAGGGACATTTTCTGCTCCTGGTGTGTTGTCTTCTTGCATAATGAGATGCAGGGGCCTCAGGAAGTAACTCCAGAGCACAGTGTCCTGGTTTCGTTCCATACCCTGATCAGTAGATTAAATGACCACAGAAAACTGCCTCTGGGGGAATGTGGAGGCAATGACATGGGATCAGCATAGGATCGGTGTCAATGGTGCTTGATGGTCAGCACGTACCCAATGGGTCAAAGGGCCTGTTTCTGTTTTGTACTACTCTGTGACCCTCTCTCTCTCCCCTTTCAACTCTACTGCCTTTCACTTTCTCACTCTCCCCATTCCCCACAACACCTCACATTGTGCCAATGCTTCCAGTTTTGACCTGTGAACTTCAGAATCAGAATCAGGTTTAATGTCACCGGCAGATGTCACGAAATTTGTTAACTTTACAGCAGCAGTACAATGAAATAGAGGATAAATAGATATAAGGGAGTGAAAAAAACTGACAGTAATTATATAGATGTCTATTAAATGATTAAGGTAAAACAAGTAATACAAAAGAAATAGAGATTAAAAAGTAGTGAGTTACTGTTCATGGGTTCCCTGTCCATTTAGGAATCATATCATTTCAGGGAAGCAGGTGTTCCTGAATCGCTGAGTGAGTGCCTTCAGGCTTCTGTATCTCCTTCCCAACAGTAACAATGAGAAGAGGGCACGTCTTGGGTGGTGAGGATCCACAATGATGGACGCTGCCTTCCTAAGGCACTGCTCCATGAAGATGTCTTGGAGACTACAGAGGCTGGTACACATGATGGAGTTGACTAATTTTATCAGCTTCTGCAACATAGTTTGGTCTTGTGTGGTGGCCACCCCACGCCAATACCAGATAGTGAGTCAGAATGCTCTCCACGGTACATTTATAGAAGTTTGAGTGTTTTAGTTGACAAATCAAATCTCCTCAACTTTCACCAAATGTGACCAGTGTCTATGATGTGAAAACCCCTCTGTTCTCAGTCTGTTTGTATCCAGTGGCAAACAGGAGAACAAAACAGGGCAGAATTAACCAGAGGGATGTTCCTGTTGCAACTGTAATGGCCACAGAAGCAAGAGTGAATAATTTGGAATGTTTTGCAGAGAAACTGAATATTCAGCCCCACAAACTACATGGCATCTCTCTCACCCTCTCTCACACCTACCCCCCCCCCCCCCCTTTCTGTCTCACTCTCCCTGTATCAGCTCACCACCCTGTTCCAGGAACTCCTCTCAGTTCTGTCTCTGGGTGAATTTGCATCTGTGGCTTTCAACACGTGATACCTGCGTGAGTGAAATAAACAGTCCTTTGTTCACAATCTGTGTGTTTTTTGTTACTTATCATTTCCTGTTGTTTGCCTCCCACCCTTCCTAAAGAGTGGAGTCACATTTACAATTTTCCATTCCTTCAAAACCATCACAGAATCTAGTGATTTGAAAGATCTCTACAATCCTCCACAATCACTTCAGGCACCTCTTTCAGGACCCTGGGGTGTAGTCCATCTGGTCCAACTGACTTATACTTCTGCTTAGCAATAGCAATGACACTCACTTCTGCCCCCTGACACTTGAATTTCTGGCATATTGATGGTGTCTTTCACAGTGAAGACAAATACAAAATACTTACTAAGTTTGTCCTCCTTTCTTAATTCTGCATTATGACCTCTCTAGGGTCACTTTCCACTCTTGTCTCTATTTTACTTTTTGCATACCTGAAAAAGCTTTTGCTTTCTTCTTTTATATTACTGGCTAATTAACCTTCATATTTCATCTTTTCTTGTTATCGCTTTTTGATTGCCTTCACTAAGTTTTTAAAATCCTCCAGCTTCCCACTAATTATCTCTTTATTGTTGTCCTCTCTTTTGATTTTATGCTGCCTTTGACTTCCTTTTACAGCCACAGTTACCTCATCCTCCCTTTACAATGTTTCTTCATCTTTGTATTTATCTATCCTGAACCTTCCAAATTAATCCCAGAAAATCCAGCTCCTGTCTCTATATTTCCCTTTACTCCACTGTAATACAGATTCATCTGATTTTAGCTCCTCCCTCTCAAACTGCAGGGTGAATTCCATCATATTATGATCACTGCGTCATTACACAACACCAGATCCAGACTTGTCTTTTCCCTGGTGTGCTCAAACACGAACTGCTTTAAAAACCCGTCTCACAGGCATTCTACAAATTCCGTCTTTTGGGATCAAGCACCAACATGATTTTCCCAACCTACCCGCAAATTGAAATCCCACATGGCTATCATTACATTGCCCTTTCTAGCTCCTGGTGTAATTTGTCGTCCACATCTTAGTTACTGTTGCGAGGCCTGTATAAATTGAATTGAATTGACTTTTTTCTTACATCCTTACATTTTTACATGAGGAGTTACATTACATCTCTGTCTAAATGTGCAATTTATAGTAGTTTATAATAAATATTATGTGCAATATAGTCAATATAACACAGAAATACAGTTATGTCAGCATGAATTGAGCAGTCTGATGGCCTGGTGTCCCAGTGTCTTTTGGTCCTGGCTTTTATGCTGCGGTACCGTTTCCCGGATGGTAGCAGCTGGGACAGTTTGTGGTTGCGGTGACTCGGGTCCCCAGTGATCCTTCAGGCTGTTATTACACATCTGTCTTTGTAAATTTCCTGAATAGTGGGAAGTTCACATCCACAGATGTGCTGGGCTGAAAGAGGTGCTGTTGTGACTTTTTCACCACACAGCTGGCGTGTACAGACCACATAAGATCATCAGTGATGTTTATGTCAAGGAATTTAAAACTGTTCACTCTCTCAACCCAGATCCATTGATGTCAATAGGGGCTAGACTGTTTCCATTCCTCCTGTAGTCCACAACCAGCTCCTTTGTTTTTTGCCACATTGAGGGAGAGGTTGTTTTCTTGACACCACTGTGTCAGTGTGATACAACTCTCAGAGTCTTCTTACCATTGCAGATTCTTAATTTTACTCACAAGGGTGCCACATATTCTCAATCCTCTATCAACTCCCTCTCAGAATTCAATTCCCACCCCAACTTTCTGCTTACCCTCCTGTCCATTCGATACAATGCGTATCCTTGCATGTTAAACTCCCAACTATGATTTTCTTTCAACCACAACTCAGTGATGCCCACGACGTCATACCTGAGCATTAAAAGATAACACTTTCAGTGCTGTGTTCACCACCCTTTTCAATTTTACCCCCATGTTACCAGAAGTTAAATTTATATCCCTTTCTGGAGACTTTTGTCACCTCTCCTGCACTCTCCTTCCCTTTTACTTCATCCTCACTCGTCCAAACTGTTGAAATGTTGAACCTGTTATTGAGTTTAACGACAAACTTCACCCAATCCCACTGATTGCAATTTTGACATGTCATCAGCCTAAATTCCACCAGCATGTTGGTTTTGGTAGCAGAGGTGAAAAATCACTAGACCTGGTTTATACAGGAGCAGATAAAGCCATTCAATTGACTGCTTCTCTTGCTGCTTCTCCCTACGTGTTCTACGAGCCACCCTTTCCACCACGAGGAGATAACTGGTGACCCTGACCGAGTCGCTGCCACAGCTCCAGGATTCTCTCTCCTCTGCATGCAATGGGCCTCTCCAACACTTGAGCCTCAGCTCGATCCACACTTTCAATCACTGATCCTTTGCCTTCCTCACGTCCAGCAAGGATCGGACAATAGCCTATCTGCAGACCACGGAACCCACCATCCTGGACACCCTGAGGCCACAGTTCCTGCTGCCGCCCGCTAGGACCTCGATACCATCAGATGCCGCCAGATTACGAATCTCTCCGAATCCATCCCTAGCCCCGAAGGCTTTAGACATCTCTGTACCAATGACACTAATATCACCAACTCCAGTTCCAATGATCCCCAGAGGATTCAGAACCGGTTTCCACTGCCGTCAATGCTGGTTCCAATGACCCTGGACACCTTCAAACTGCTAATTGCACAACCTCTAATCCGACTCTAGCCTGGACATTGACAATGGCACCTCCAGGCCGAGACTTTACACGCTGCCACTGGAACCCCAGTCTCCCCTTCCCCCACCACCACTCTGCAATCCCGGGTCTCTCAGGCCCCACTATCAACTCTTGGGTCCATGGAGCCTCCATCTTCCTCCAACCCCACCCTCCCTGGACACCCCAATCCTCCTCTCTGCTCAGTCACTACCAACCCTCTTCCCCCTCCAATCCCAGCTCTCATCCGTGCCAGATCTTCACAATTCCCTCCGGCCTTCTCCTCTCTGAGGCAGAACATTCTGTCCTCAGTAAGGGCCTCACATTTGTTCCCTTGCACCCACACCTCAGTGAGTTCCATGCCCACCGTGACATTGAGTCTTCTTCCATCGCCTCCATCTCCGTGCCTACGTCTTTGGCAAGGACCCTCCAGCCCTCAGTAATGACCCCGTCTCCCTTCTTCAACCCTCCTCCTCTTCCTGGACACCCCACTCTGAGCTTCTGCCTGCTCTGCATTTTATAGCTAACTGCCTGTGAGACATCAACCATCTCAACTTTAACCCTCTTCACTCCAATTCTAACCTTGCTCCCTCTGAACGCGCTGCTCTCCCCCCTCTCCACACTAATCCTAACCTCACTATTAATCCCGCAGATAAGGGGGCGCTGTAGCAGTCTCGTGGGCTGACCACTACCTTGCTGAGTCCAGGAAACAACTCTCAGACACCTCCTCTTACTTACCCCTTGAACAGGACCCCACTAAGGAGCAGCAGACTATTGTCTCCCACACCATCACCGACCTCATCGACTCTGGGGATCTCCCATCCACTGCCACCAACTGCATAACTCCCTTAACCTGCACCTCCTGTTTCTACCTCCCACCCAAGATCCACAAACCTGACTGTCCAGGCAGATCCAGCGTTTCAGCCTGTTCCTACCCCACTGAACTTACATCTGCATAACTTGACTCTTGTTTTATTCCCCCTTGTTCAGTCCCTTCCTACCTACATCCATCACACTTCACGTGCTCTTGATCTTTTCAATGTCTTTAAGCTCCCTGGTCCTGATCATCTCATTTTCACGATGGATGTCCAGACCCTACACACTTCCATTCAGCATCAGGTGGGCATTAAAGCTCTCTGCTTCCTTCTGCACAACAGAGTCAACCAGTTCCCCTCTACCACCACTCTCCTCCATCTGGTGGAACTGGTCTTCATCCTCAATAATTTCTCCTTCGGTTCCTCCCACTACCTTCAAACCAAAGGTGTAGCCATGGACACTCACATGGGTCCCAGCTGTGCCTCCCTTTTTGTCGGCTACATTTAACATTCTTGTTCAAAGCGTACACCGGTATTGCTCCCCAACTCTTCCTACCCTACATCGATGACTGCATTGGTGCTGATTCCTGCACCCGTGCTGAGCTCGTCAACTTCATCTTTGTGCTTCCATCTCTGCAGACAGTTGACCAACTGATATCTTTTATAAACCCACTGACTCTCACAGCTACCTGGACTATACCTTGTTCCAGCCTGTTACTTTAAAAAATACCATCACCCTTCATTCCAGAACTACTGAGATGTCTTCCTCCTGAAGAAAAGGGGTTCCCTTCCTCCTCAATCAACGCTGCCCTCACCCACATCTCTTCCATTTCGCACACATCTGCCCTCACCCCATCCTCCCGCCACCACACCAGGGACAGAGTTCCTTTTTCCCTCACCTACCACCCCACCTGCTGTCACGTACAGCACATAATTCTACTAACTTCTGCCAGTTCCAACTTGACCCCACCACCAAGTTAATCATTCCCTCTCCCGCCACCCCCCCCCCAACTGTCCACAGGGATCACTCCGGACACAACTCCCTTGTCCTCTCATCCCTCCCCACTGATCTCCTCCTGGCACTTATCCTTGCAAGTGGAACAAGAGTCACAACTTCCCCTACACCTCCTCCCTCACGACCATTCAGGGCCCCAAACAGTCCTTCAAGGTGAGCTCACATTGCACCCGTGAGTCTGTTGGGGCCATCTACTGTATCCGGTGCTCCTGGAGTGGCCTCCTGTATATCAGAGAGACCCAATTAAAATTGGGAGACCGCTTCACTGAGCAGCCACGCTCCATCTGCCAGAAAAAGCAGGATTTCCCAGTGGCCACCCAGTTCAACTCTGCTTCCCATTCCCATTCAAACATGTCAGTCCATGGCCTCCTCTACTGTCACGATGAGGCCACACTCAGGTTGGAGGAGCAACATCTGTCTGGATAGCATCCAACCAGTTGGCATGAACAGCGATTTCTCGAGCTTCTGGTAAGTGCCCCCCCCCCCCGCCCCTTCACCATTCCCTTTTCCCTCTTTCACCTTATCTCCTTACCTGCCCATCACCTGCCTCAGGTGCTCCTACCCCCTCCCTTTCTCCCACGGTCTTCTACCCTCTATCAGATTCCCCTTCTCCAGCCCTTTATCTCTTTCATCAAACTTCCCAGTTCTTTACTTCACCTCCTCCCCCTCTCCCTCTCCCGGTTTCACCGATCACCCACCACCTTGTACTTCTTCCTCCACTCCCTCCACCTTCTGAATCAGACTTCTCTTCTTTCTTTTCAGTCCTGATGAAGGGTCTCAGCCTGAAACGACAACTGTTTACTCTTTTCGAGAGATGCTGCCGGACCTGCTGAGTTCCTCCAGCATTTTGTGTGTGTTGCTTTGGATTTCCAGCATCTGCAGATTGTCTCGTGTCTGTGAGTCTTCTCCTGCTCCTATTTCTATGCTCTGACATTATTCGTTGTACAAGATGTTGGTGAGGCCAGATTTGGAATACTATGTTCAGGTTTAGTCACACTGCTACAGGAACAATATCATGAAGCTGGACGGAGTGCAGAGGAGATTTACCAGGATGTTGCCAGGACTCGTGGGACTGAGTTATGGACAGAGGTTGATCAGGTTGGTACTTTTTGTTTTGTCCCCGTTGGAGTGGAGGAGAATGAGTGGTCATCTTATAGAGGTGTAGACAATCATGAGGGACATACACTCAGTGGTGGAGGGGTCTCGGGAGGTAATTCTAGAGCAGAGGGTCATGATGGACAGTGTTGTAGAAATTAATTCAGGATAATAGGGGCAGGGATGGGACAGCAGTGATATCTCAGTGGGGAGTAACACCAGAGGAAATGTTCACCCTCCCTGTCTCAGCTCCATCTCTCACCTCAGCCTGGTTTCCATCTGTTGTTCAATGTTCCCCTGTGGCTCCTCACCAGACATTGCCTCTGCCTCTGACACGGAGAGTCCATCGCTCTCAGTCTGACACCTTCCTGTAACAGACCCGTCATCAGTGGACTCTGACCATTGGGACTCTGCCCACCTCACACCCTCAGATTTGTCCCTCACCCTCGTGAGCTCCATCTCAACAAACCGTAGCTCACCCAAGGGAGCTCCCTCACAACACACCTTCGCTCACCCAAGGGAGCTCCCTCACACCAAGGGTGAGCTCCCTCTCAGCACACCGTCCCTCACCCAAGGGAGCTCCCTCACACCAGAGTGTACCAGTACCTCCGAAGCCCCCTCAAGACTGGTCCTCAGACCCGGCTATCTCTCACCCTAGGGATATCCCTCATGTCAGATGGTCCCTCTATCTCAGGAGCTCCCTCAGGTCAATTGCTCACCCAAGGGTGCTCCTTCACCTCAATCTATCCCACATCCTCAATCCTTACCTCACCTGAAGGAGTTCCACCACTTCAGCCTATCTGTCTACCTCAGGAGAACCTTCAGCCCATCCCTGGAGCTCCTTCAGCTGAGATGTTCCCTTTGCCACCTGAGTTCCCTCCATCCATCCCTCACCTCAGACCCATCTCTACCTCAGGAGCTACTCAGAACATCACTCATCCTAAAGAGCTCCCACCTCAGCTTCAGACCCTCACTTACTGAAACTAACCTCACCCTCAGACCCTCCCTCACCGAGACCCTCCTCACCCTCAGACCCTCCAAACAGACACTCCGACACCCTCAGGCGGAGCTCGAGCCTCGGGCAGATTAACCGACCAATGACGGACGGAGGAAGGCGGGACTATCAGGATTGGCGTTCTGACTGACCAATAAAGAAACGAGGAAGGTGGGGCTCGCGCGACGGGGAAACGAATCGACCAGAGGCGGGGGGAGGAGCTCGCGAGCCGATGGTGTCACCTGAACAATAACGGTGCTCAGAGTGGGCGGGGTTACCTGAGCAGTGACGCAGCCGAGTGCGCGCGGCGAGCAGGTGAATTGACCAATGACAGGACGGAAGGTGCGGCTCGCGCGGCGGGGAGATGAACTGACCTGTGACCTCAGCCCGGTGTCCGACACTGACACATTGCCGTTGTGGGGGGATTTATCCTGTGATCTGTCCCTCTCTCACCCTCCCTGTCCATTATATTCCCGTGAACTCAGCCCGGTGTCCGACACCGACACATTGCCGGTGTGGGGGGATTTATCCCGTGAACTGTCCCTCTCTCACCCTCTCTGTCCATTATATTCCCGTGACCTCGGCCCGGTGTCCGACACCGACACATTGCCGGTGTGGGGGGATTTATCCTGTGAACTGTCCCTCTCTCACCCTCTCTGTCCATTATATTCCCGTGAACTCAGCCCGGTGTCCGACACCGACACATTGCCGGTGTGGGGGGGATTTATCCCGTGAACTGTCCCTCTCTCACCCTCTCTGTCCATTATATTCCCGTGAACTCAGCCCGGTGTCCGACACTGACACAGTGCCGGTGTGGGGGGGGGATTTATCCCGTGAACTGTCCCTCTCTCACCCTCTCTGTCCATTATATTCCCGTGAACTCAGCCCGGTGTCCGACACTGACACATTGCCGGTGTGGGGGGGGGATTTATCCCGTGAACTGTCCCTCTCTCACCCTCTCTGTCCATTATATTCCCGTGAACTCAGCCCGGTGTCCGACACTGACACATTGCCGGTGTGGGGGGATTTATCCCGTGAACTGTCCCTCTCTCACCCTCTCTGTCCATTATATTCCCGTGAACTCAGCCCGGTGTCCGACACTGACACATTGCCGGTGTGGGGGGATTTATCCTGTGAACTGTCCCTCTCTCACCCTCTCTGTCCATTATATTCCCGTGAACTCAGCCCGGTGTCCGACACTGACACATTGCCGGTGTGGGGGGATTTATCCCGTGAACAGTCCCTCTCTCACCCTCTCTGTCCATTATATTCCTGTGACCTCAGCCCGGTGTCCGACACTGACACATTGCCGGTGTGGGGGGATTTATCCTGTGAACTGTCCCTCTCTCACCCTCTCTGTCCATTATATTCCCGTGAACTCAGCCCGGTGTCCGACACTGACACATTCCGGTGTGGGGGGATTTATCCTGTGAACTGTCCCTCTCTCACCCTCTCTGTCCATTATATTCCCGTGAACTCAGCCCGGTGTTCGACACTGACACATTGCCGGTGTGGGGGGATTTATCCCGTGAACTGTCCCTCTCTCACCCTCTCTGTCCATTATATTCCCGTGAACTCAGCCCGGTGTCCGACACTGACACATTGCCGGTGTGGGGGGATTTATCCCGTGAACTGTCCCTCTCTCACCCTCTCTGTCCATTATATTCCCGTGAACTCAGCCCGGTGTCCGACACCGACACATTGCCGGTGCGGGGGGATTTATCCCGTGAACTGTCCCTCTCTCACCCTCTCTGTCCATTATATTCCCGTGAACTCAGCCCGGTGTCCGACACTGACACATTGCCGGTGTGGGGGGATTTATCCTGTGAACTGTCCCTCTCTCACCCTCTCTGTCCATTATATTCCCGTGAACTCAGCCCGGTGTCCGACACTGACACATGGCCGGTGTGGGGGGATTTATCCTGTGAACTGTCCCTCTCTCACCCTCTCTGTCCATTATATTCCCGTGAACTCAGCCCGGTGTCCGACACCGACACATTGCCGGTGTGGGGGGATTTATCCCGTGAACTGTCCCTCTCTCACCCTCTCTGTCCATTATATTCCCGTGAACTCAGCCCGGTGTCCGACACTGACACATTGCCGGTGCGGGGGGATTTATCCCGTGAACTGTCCCTCTCTCACCCTCTCTGTCCATTATATTCCCGTGAACTCAGCCCGGTGTCCGACACTGACACATTGCCGGTGTGGGGGGATTTATCCCGTGAACTGTCCCTCTCTCACCCTCTCTGTCCATTATATTCCCGTGAACTCAGCCCGGTGTCCGACACTGACACATTGCCGGTGTGGGGGGATTTATCCTGTGAACTGTCCCTCTCTCACCGCCTCTGTCCATTATATTCCCGTGAACTCAGCCCGGTGTCCGACACTGACACATGGCCGGTGTGGGGGGATTTATCCTGTGAACTGTCCCTCTCTCACCCTCTCTGTCCATTATATTCCCGTGAACTCAGCCCGGTGTCCGACACCGACACATTGCCGGTGTGGGGGGATTTATCCCGGGAACTGTCCCTCTCTCACCCTCTCTGTCCATTATATTCCCGTGAACTCAGCCCGGTGTCCGACACTGACACATTGCCGGTGTGGGGGGATTTATCCTGTGAACTGTCCCTCTCTCACCCTCTCTGTCCATTATATTCCCGTGAACTCAGCCCGGTGTCCGACACTGACACATTGCCGGTGTGGGGGGATTTATCCCGTGAACTGTCCCTCTCTCACCCTCTCTGTCCAATATATTCCCGTGAACTCAGCCCGGTGTCCGACACTGACACATTGCCGGTGTGTGGGGGGATTTATCCCGTGAACTGTCCCTCTCTCACCCTCTCTGTCCATTATATTCCCGTGAACTCAGCCCGGTGTCCGACACTGACACATTGCCGGTGTGGGGGGGATTTATCCCGTGAACTGTCCCTCTCTCACCCTCTCTGTCCATTATATTCCCGTCAACTCAGCCCAGTGTCCGACACTGACACATTGCCGGTGTGAGGGGATTTATCCCGTGAACTGTCCCTCTCTCACCCTCTCTGTCCATTATATTCCCGTGAACTCAGCCCGGTGTCCGACACTGACACATTGCCGGTGTCGGGGGGATTTATCCCGTGAACTGTCCCTCTCTCACCCTCTCTGTCCATTATATTCCCGTGAACTCAGCCCGGTGTCCGACACTGACACATTGCCGGTGTGGGGGGGGGGGGGGGGGGGTGGGATTTATCCAGTGAACTGTCCCTCTCTCACCCTCTCTGTCCATTATATTCCCGTGAACTCAGCCCGGTGTCCGACACTGACACATTGCCGGTGTGGGGGGATTTATCCCGTGAACTGTCCCTCTCTCACCCTCTCTGTCCATTATATTCCCGTGAACTCAGCCCGGTGTCCGACACTGACACATTGCCGGTGTGGGGGGATTTATCCCGTGAACTGTCCCTCTCTCACCCTCTCTGTCCATTATATTCCCGTGAACTCAGCCCGGTGTCCGACACTGATACATTGCCGGTGTGGGGGGATTTATCCTGTGAACTGTCCCTCTCTCACCCTCTCTGTCCATTATATTCCCGTGAATTCAGCCCGGTGTCCGACACTGACACATTGCCGGTGTTGGGGGATTTATCCTGTGAACTGTCCCTCTCTCACCCTCTCTGTCCATTATATTCCCGTGAACTCAGCCCGGTGTCCGACACTGACACATTGCCGGTGTGAGGGGATTTATCCCGTGAACTGTCCCTCTCTCAACCTCTCTGTCCATTATATTCCCGTGAACTCAGCCCGGTGTCCGACACTGACACATTGCCGGTGTGAGGGGATTTATCCCGTGAACTGTCCCTCTCTCACCCTCTCTGTCCATTATATTCCCGTGAACTCAGCCCGGTGTCCGACACTGACACATTGCCGGTGTCGGGGGGATTTATCCCGTGAACTGTCCCTCTCTCACCCTCTCTGTCCATTATATTCCCGTGAACTCAGCCCGGTGTCCGACACTGACACATTGCCGGTGTGGGGGGGGGGGGATTTATCCAGTGAACTGTCCCTCTCTCACCCTCTCTGTCCATTATATTCCCGTGAACTCAGCCCGGTGTCCGACACTGACACATTGCCGGTGTGGGGGGATTTATCCCGTGAACTGTCCCTCTCTCACCCTCTCTGTCCATTATATTCCCGTGAACTCAGCCCGGTGTCCGACACTGACACATTGCCGGTGTGAGGGGATTTATCCCGTGAACTGTCCCTCTCTCGCCCTCTCTGTCCATTATATTCCCGTGAACTCAGCCCGGTGTCCGACACTGACACATTGCCGGTGTGGGGGGATTTATCCCGTGAACTGTCCCTCTCTCACCCTCTCTGTCCATTATATTCCCGTGAACTCAGCCCGATGTCCGACACTGACACATTGCCGGTGTGGGGGGATTTATCCCGTGAACTGTCCCTCTCTCACCCTCTCTGACCATTATATTCCCGTGAACTCAGCCCGGTGTCCGACACTGACACATTGCCGGTGTGAGGGGATTTATCCCGTGAACTGTCCCTCTCTCAACCTCTCTGTCCATTATATTCCCGTGAACTCAGCCCGGTGTCCGACACTGACACATTGCCGGTGTGAGGGGATTTATCCCGTGAACTGTCCCTCTCTCACCCTCTCTGTCCATTATATTCCCGTGAACTCAGCCCGGTGTCCGACACTGACACATTGCCGGTGTCGGGGGGATTTATCCCGTGAACTGTCCCTCTCTCACCCTCTCTGTCCATTATATTCCCGTGAACTCAGCCCGGTGTCCGACACTGACACATTGCCGGTGTGGGGGGGGGGGGGATTTATCCAGTGAACTGTCCCTCTCTCACCCTCTCTGTCCATTATATTCCCGTGAACTCAGCCCGGTGTCCGACACTGACACATTGCCGGTGTGGGGGGATTTATCCCGTGAACTGTCCCTCTCTCACCCTCTCTGTCCATTATATTCCCGTGAACTCAGCCCGGTGTCCGACACTGACACATTGCCGGTGTGAGGGGATTTATCCCGTGAACTGTCCCTCTCTCGCCCTCTCTGTCCATTATATTCCCGTGAACTCAGCCCGGTGTCCGACACTGACACAATGCCGGTGTGGGGGGATTTATCCCGTGAACTGTCCCTCTCTCACCCTCTCTGTCCATTATATTCCCGTGAACTCAGCCCGGTGTCCGACACTGATACATTGCCGGTGTGGGGGGATTTATCCTGTGAACTGTCCCTCTCTCACCCTCTCTGTCCATTATATTCCCGTGAACTCAGCCCGGTGTCCGACACTGACACATTGCCGGTGTGGGGGGATTTATCCCGTGAACTGTCCCTCTCTCACCCCTCTGTCCATTATATTCCCGTGAACTCAGCCCGGTGTCCGACACTGACACATTGCCGGTGTGGGGGGATTTATCCCGTGAACTGTCCCTCTCTCACCCTCTCTGTCCATTATATTCCCGTGAACTCAGCCCGATGTCCGACACTGACACATTGCCGGTGTGGGGGGATTTATCCCGTGAACTGTCCCTCTCTCACCCTCTCTGTCCATTATATTCCCGTGAACTCAGCCCGGTGTCCGACACTGACACATTGCCGGTGTGGGGGGATTTATCCCGTGAACTGTCCCTCTCTCACCCTCTCTGTCCATTATATTCCCGTGAACTCAGCCCGGTGTCCGACACCGACACATTGTCGGTGTGGGGGGATTTATCCCGTGAACTGTCCCTCTCTCACCCTCTCTGTCCATTATATTCCCGTGACCTCAGCCCTGTGTACGACACTGACACATTGCCGGTGTGGGGGGATTTATCCCGTGAACTGTCCCTCTCTCACCCTCTCTGTCCATTTTGTTCCTGTGAACTCAGCCCGGTGTCCGACACTGACACATTGCCGGTGTGAGGGGATTTATCCTGTGAACTGTCCCTCTCTCACCCTCTCTGTCCATTATATTCCCGTGAACTCAGCCCAGTGTCCGACACTGACACATTGCCGGTGCGGGGGGATTTATCCCGTGAACTGTCCCTCTCTCACCCTCTCTGTCCATTATATTCCCGTGAACTCAGCCCGGTGTCCGACACTGTCACATTGCCGGTGTGGGGGGATTTATCCTGTGAACTGTCCCTCTCTCACCCTCTCTGTCCATTATATTCCCGTGAACTCAGCCCGGTGTCCGACACCGACACATTGTCGGTGTGGGGGGATTTATCCCGTGAACTGTCCCTCTCTCACCCTCTCTGTCCATTATATTCCCGTGACCTCAGCCCGGTGTCCGACACTGACACATTGCCGGTGTGGGGGGATTTATCCTGTGAACTGTCCCTCTCTCACCCTCTCTGTCCATTTTGTTCCTGTGAACTCAGCCCGGTGTCCGACACTGACACATTGCCGGTGTGGGGGGATTTATCGCCTGAACTGTCCCTCTCTCACCCTTTCTGTCCATTATATTCCCGTGAACTCAGCCCGGTGTCCGACCCTGACACATTGCCGGTGTCGGGGGGATTTATCCTGTGAACTGTCCCTCTCTCACCCTCTATCCTTCTCCTCTGCCCCTCCCCAAACATCTCTCAGTCTCATTCCACTGACCCTTCTCTTTGTTTCCTTGTTTCCATTTGCAGATTAATTTGCATCGGTGAACTAACAACGGAGTTTTCCCGCTCCTTTAGAGCGAAAAGTCCTTTGCACTCAGTCTGTGTACTTCCTGGTAGACACAGAACAGCAGGATGCAGCAGAGTTCTGGACAAGAGAGTATGAAGATGCTGGAAATTCAGAGTTAGACAGACACAGACACACAGAAGGCCTGCAGCGTCAATGAAGGGTGGTCTCCATTGATCTGCCCTCTCCAATTCAATTCCGTTCTCTCCAGTTCTGTAGCTCTTTCACATATCAAATTCTTTGATATTCTTTTCCAGCTCTTTACTTCACCTCGCCCCCTCACCTATCACCTTGTATTTCTCCCTCCCTTCCCCCTCTTTTTAACTCTACTCCTTATCTTTTTTCTCCAGTCCTGCTGAAGTTCTCAGCCTGAAATGTCGACTGTACTCTTTTTCCATGGATGCTGCCTGTCCTGCTGAGTTCCTCCAGCATTTTGTGTGCCGCTGTGTCCAGTCCAGTACAATCACATATTTATTCGGTTGCTGAGAGCAACACTCACAGGGAATCAAAGTTACACAGTCACAGAGTCATGAAGTCAAACATCACAAAAACGGCCCTGCTGGACCCAACTCGCTGAAGCTGATAAAGATTCCCACCTAATCCGGTGCAATTTGGCAAGGCTTCTCCCATTTTCCTCTGAACCTTCCCCACTCACGTTACTGATGTCCCAGTCTCAACTGTTCCCTACGGCAACTCAGTCTATCTCCTGATCACCCTCTGGTTGGAAACGGTGCCCCTCCGGTTCTTACTAATCTCTCCCTACCCCCACCCCTGACCATCTGCCTCAAACCGCTGCCCTCTGGTTCCTGATTTTACAACCCTGAGAGAAATATTGTGTGCATCGATCCTGTCCAAATGCCTCATTATTTTATACACCTCTATAAAATCACAGCTCACTCTACTCTGATCCAATGAATAAAGTTCCAAGCTGCATAAACTCTCTCCATAACTCAGTCCCTCGGATCCTGGCAAAATTCTCTTCAATATCCTCTCCAACTTTACAGTGTTATGGCATATTATCTATGGCAACATTTCAAATGCGGCCTCACCAATATCTTGTCCAACTGCTGCATGTCGTCCCAACGTCTGAACCCTGTGTCCTGGCTGATGATATTCAGCAATCCCAAAGCTTCCTCACCATGTCTTGACATGTGACGCCTCCTTCCTGTAGTTCCAGGTCCCTCTCTCCAACAACACTCGCCGGGGCCTCACCTTTGAACCTGAAAGTCCTCCCCACACCTTTCTTCCCAAAATGTAACCTCAGCACTTCTCTGAAATAAACTCGATTGGCCATTCCTCATCCCTCTGATAAAAAAAATTGATCCAAATTGCTCTGTCAATCATGATAATTGTTTGTCAACGACATCCCTTGTTTCAGTGCCATCTTCAAATTTACAAACAAGCCCATTCTCATTGAAATCACTGATACAGGAAACAAATATTAATTGACACAGAACAGACTCCCGAGGCACACAACTATTCATGGGCTTTCAATCGGAAGCCTGACATTTCACCGTCACCCACCATCAAGCCAACTGTGCTGACAGTCAGCGAACTCTCCCTGCATTCCATGTGATCCAACTGTGATCACAGTCAGCGAGCCCTCCCTGCATTCCATGTGATCCAACTGTGCTCACGGTCAGCGAGCTCTCCCTGCATTCCATGTGATCCAACTGTGTTCACAGTCAGCGAGCTCTCCCTGCATTCCATGTGATCCAACTGTGATCACAGTCAGCGAGCTCTCCCTGCATTCCATGTGATCCAACTGTGCTGACTGTCAGCAAGCTCTCCCTGCATTCCATGTGATCCGACTGTGATCACAGTCAGCGAGCTCTCCCTGCATTCCATGTGATCCAACTGTGATCACAGTCAGCGAGCTCTCCCTGCATTCCATGTGATCCAACTGTGCTGACAGTCAGCGAGCTCTCCCTGCATTCCATGTGATCCAACTGTGCCGACAGTCAGCGAGCTCTCACTGCATTCTGTGTGATCCAACTGTGCTGACAGTCAGCGAGCTCTCCCTGCATTCAATGTGATCCGACTGTGATCACAGTCAGCGAGCTCTCCCTGCATTCCATGTAATCCAACTGTGCTCACAGTCAGCGAGCTCTCCCTGCATTCCATGTGATCCAACTTTCCACAACAGCCACCGCGTGGAGCCTTATCAAAGACCTCACTGAGGTCCCTGTAAGGAGGTGCTGGTGGTTTTCATGCATGTTAGGGTGGATGAATCACCAGGGCCTGATAATGTATCCCCTTGGTCCCTGTGGGAGGCTCATGCAGAAACATGCAGAGGCCCTGCCAGGAATAGCTAAAACGTCCTTAGTCCTGGGCGAGATGCCAGAGGACTGGAGGATTACTGACGTCCCATTGTTTCAGAAAGTTTCTTAGAAAAAGCAGGGAAATTATAGGCCAGTGGGCCTGTCGTGGGTAAATTATTTGCAGGCATTCTGAAGGGCAGGATTAATAAATACAGTGGATTACAGTTAATTGGGGCAGCTGGGACAACTCTTAAAGAATAAAAACTAATGGAGAAATTAGCCGGGATTCCCTCTCTTCATTTGGGACACAGGCCTCTTAAGTCGGACCAGAGACTGTTGACAAACAGTTTCTAACTCGTGTCAGTCACCTGCACTCGTGTGGCTCTTAGACAAGATACCTTGTGATGATGGTGACGTGTCTGAACTTGATCGAGAGACTGCACAGGATGCCAGGAACGTTACTGTTGGATTTCAAGAATTCTTTATGCAGGAAGACACTGAAGGAAGTCTGTTATCCACACTCGGTGTCTGTGCTGATCTTGTTCATTTTCAGTCAATCAAAAAGATACGGCAGCGTACACTGCGTAAATTCCTCTGTCGGTAATTATTATACTTTATACTTTATTGTCGCCAAACAATTGGTACTAGAACATACGATCATCACAGTGATATTTGATTCTGCACTTTCCGCTCCCTGGATTACAAATATTAAATATTAAAAATAGTAAAAATTAGTAAATATTAAAAAAATTAATTATGATTAATTATAATTAAAAATTAATCATAAATAGAAAACAGAAAAATGGAAAGTAAGGTAGTGCAAAAAAAATGAGCGGCAGGTCCAGATATTTGGAGGGTACGGCTGAGATCCGGGTCAAGATCCATTCAGCTGTCTTATCACAGTTGGAAAGAAGCTGTTCCCATATCTGGCCATACGAGTCTTCAAGCTCCTAAACCTTCTCCTGGAGGTAAGAGGGACGAAAAGTGTGTTGGCTGGGTGGTCATGTCCTTGATTATCCTGGCAGCGCTGCTCCGACAGCGTGCGGTGTAAAGTGAGTCCAAGGATGGAAGATTGGTTTGTGTGATGTGCTGTGCCATGTTCATGATCTTCTGCAGCTTCTTTTGGTCTTGGACAGGACGACTTCCATACCAGGTTATGATGCACCCTAGAAGAATGCTTTCTACGATGCATCTATAAAAATTAGTGAGGGTTTTAGGGACAGGCCAAATTTCTTTAGTTTTCTCAGGAAGTAAAGGCTCTGGTGGGCCTTCTTGGCAGTGAACTCTGCTTGGTTGGACCAAGTCAGGTCATTTGTGATATTGACCCCGAGGAACTTAAAGCTTTTGACCTGTTCCAATTGTGCACCACCGATGTAAATTGGGTCATGCGGTCCGCTACTCCTTCTGAAGTCAACAACCAATTCCTTCATCTTGCTGACGTTGAGGGATAGGTTATTGTCTTCGCTCCATGCCAACAGGTTTTTAATTTCCTCTCTGTATTCAAACTCATCATTACCCAAGATATGGCCCACAATTGTTGTATCATCAGCAAACTTACATATTGAGTTTGATGGGAACTTGGCTACACAATCATGGGTGTACAGTGAGTATAGCAGGGGGCTGAGTACACAGCCTTGTGGGGCACCGGTGCTCAGAGTGATTGTAGAGGAGAACTTGTCCCTTATTTTTACAACCTGGATCCTGCCTGTGAGGAAGTTGAACATCCAGCTGCAGATCTGAGTGTAAGGCCCAGGTTCCGGAGCTTAGGAATCAGTTTATTTGGAATGATGGTATTAAAGGCAGAGCTGTAGTCAATGAAACGGAACCTTATGTATGCGTCTTTATTCTCCAGGTGTTCTCAGGAGGAATGGAGGGCCAGAGAGATGGATCTGCCGTTGACCTGTTGCTCCGGTAGGCAGATTGCAAAGCGTCCACGTTGACCGGTAGGCAGTTGTTGATGTGTGCCATAACCAGTCTCTCGAAGCACTTCATAGCAATTGGTGTCAGAGCCACAGGTCGATAGTCATTCAGGCATGCCACCTTGCTCTTCTTCGGCACTGGGATTATCGTTGCCTTCTTAAAACACAAGGGGATCTTAGACTGAAGCAAGGAGCAGTTGAAGATGTCAGTAAACATTCCAGCTAGCTCGCTTGCACTGGCCCGGAGAACCCGTCCCGGGACACCATCTGGGCCCGTCGTCTTCCTTGGATTTATCTTCAGGAACACCCTTCTAATGTCCTCCTTGATGACGATGAATCTCGATGCCACCAGGTCCGGTTCATCCAGAGGGAGCAGGACGCTTCTCTTCTGTTCGAATTTTGCGTAGAATACATTAAGGTCGTCAGGAAGAGAAGTGCCACAGTTATTGATATTCCCAGCCTTTTTGTTGCACCCAGTGATCTCATTTAGACCCTGCCATAGTCTACTGGAATCCCTTTGGTTAGCCTGGGCTTCCAACTTGACTCTATATTGCTTCTTGGCCCCCTTAATGGCTTTCCGGAGTTCACCCCTGGATTCCGTGTAGCGACTGGTATCTCCAGACCTAAAAGCCGCAGCTGTAGCCTTTAAAAGGGGCTTGACCTCATAATTCATCCAAGGTTTCCGGTTAGGGAATACCCGGATCGTCTTGCGAGATACACAGTCCTTCGTGCATTTCCAAATGAAGTCTGTGACAGCTGAGGCATAATCATCGAGGTTAGCTGCCAAGTCCTTGAATACAAACCAGTCCATGATTCAAAGCAGTCATGGAGGACCTCATCCGTTTCCTCTGTCCAACGCAACACTACTTTTGACACCGTGACCTCCCGCTTCAGTTTCTGTTTGTAAGCCGGGAGGAGGAGTACAGCCTGATGGTTCGATTTTCCGAAGTGAGGTCGTGGGACAGAATGGTAGGCATCCTTGACTGCTGTGTAGCAGTGGTCAAATATATTCGGGGCAGGAGACATGTTGGTATAACTTTGGCAGCGCCTTTCCGAGGTTGGCCTGGTTAAAGTCCCCGGCTGTAATGAGCAAAGCCTCCAGATACCTGGTCTCAAGTTCACTGATGTTGGCATACAGTATGTTCAGAGTACACTCCACTTCTGCCTGGGGGGGTGGAATGTAGACCGCTGTCAGTATGACCGAGGTGAATTCCCATGGCAGATAGAAGGGACAACAGTTCACCGACAGGTGTTCCAGGTCCGGGCTGCAGGAGTTTGTCAGTGCCTCTGTGTCTGCGCACCACGCAGTGTTGATCAGTACGCAGACACCACCTCCCCTCGTCTTGCCCGAAGACGTCGTGCGGTCCATCGGATGGATTGAAAATCCCTCCGGTCAGATGGCACAGTCCGGGGTGACAGGGGAGAGCCAGGTCTTGGTGAAGCAGAATACACAACAGTTCTGCATCTCCCTGCAGTAGGTGTGTCTCCCTTTAAGATCATTAGGGACTAATACACATTTTTTTCATACTGTCGTAGCATTAGCAGTGTTCTGATTTGTCCGTATTTCATTTAAATACTCAATTGTTAATCAGTTAAACAATAGTTTGTCTTTTTTAAACCTTATCCATGAAATTTCAGCTAACTGGGGCAGCCAATTAATTGGGCCAAAGTGAATTTGGGCCCAATGTGTCCCAATTAACCAGACCCGACTGTATTTGCACAGGCAGAGCCTGATGAGGGATAATCAAAATTTCTTTGTGCATAGTAGGTCATGTCTCACCAATCTTAAAGCTTTTTGAATAGTTCCCAAGTATTTTGCATCAGTCTTCACGGTGGAAGACACTAACAGTATGCTGGAAGTTCAAGTGTGTCAGGCTGAAGTGAGTGAAATTGTCGTTACTAAGGAGAAGGGGCTTGGGGAACAGAAAGGTCTGAAGGTACATACATCACCTGGACCAGATTGTCTACACCCCAGTTTTCTAAAAGTGGTGGCTGAAGAGGTTGTGGAGGCAAGAGTATTGATCTTTCAAGAATAAATATATTCTGCCATGGTTCCGGAGGGCTGGAAAATTACAAATTTCATTACACTCTTCAAGAAGGAGAAATGGCGAAGAAAGGAAATTATCAGCCAGTTCGTCTGATCTCAGTGGTTGCAAGATATTGGAGTCAATTGTTCAGAATGTGGTTAATGGCTCGAAAGCTCATGATAACATAGTCAGCATGGTTTCCTTAAGGGAAAATCTTGCCTGACAAATTGATTGGAATTCCATGCAGAAATAATACCCAGGATCAGCAAAGGAGAATCAGTGGATGTTGTGTACTTGGATTTACAAAAGGCCTTTGACAAGGTGCCACACATGAGGCTGCTTAACACGTTAAGGGTCCCATGGTGTTAGAGGAAAGAATATAGCATGGATAAAGCATTGGCTTATTGGCAGGAGTGAAATAGTGGGAATGAAGGGAGCCTTTTCTGTTTGGCTGCTGGTGACCATTGGTAATCCACGGGAGTCTGTGTTGGGACCGATTCTTTTTATATCGTAAAGTATGTCAGTGATTTCAGTGACGGAGTTAATGGCTTTGTGGCCAGGTTTTCGGACAACACAACATAGGTGGGAGGGGCAGCTGGTTTTGAGGAAGCAGGGAGTTTGCAGAAGATCCGAGACAGATCAGGAGAGTGAGTAAAGAAGTGGCAGGTGGAATACAGTGTCAAGAACTGTATGATCATGCACTTAGGTAGAAGAAATAAGAGTGCAGAGTGTTTTCTAAATGGAGGGAAAATTCAAACATCAGAGACACAAAGGGACTTGGGAGTTCTTGTGCAGGATTCCCTAAAGGTTAATTTGCAGGTTCATTTGGGGGCGAGGAAGGCAAACGCGACATTAGCATTTATTCCAAGACGACTCAAATATAAAACCAAGAATGTAAGGTTGAGGCTAGATAAGGCTCTGGTGAGGCTTCACTTGGAGTATTGCGAGAGGTTTGGGCTGTTATTTAAGAAGAGGGAGAGGGCTCAAAGGGGATTCACAAAAATGATTCCAGGAGTGAAATGCTCATCACATGAAGAGCGTTTGATGGCTCTGTGCCTGTTCTGTGTGGAGTTCAGGATAATGAGGGGAGATATCAGTAAACCTCTCAAATGTGAAAGGCCTCAACAGAGTGTATGTAGAGTGGATGTTTCCTCTGGTAGGGGCCTAAGACCAGAGGACACATCCTCAGGATAGATGGACGTCCATTTAAATGGAGATATGGAGGAATTTCTTTATCCACAGTGGTGAATCTGTGGAATTCGTCTTCACATTGGGTATATTTAAGGCAGAAGATGATAGATTCTTGATGGGACAGGAAGGCAGGATATTAGACTGAGAGGCAGAATAGACCCAATGGGCCAAATGGCCTAATTCTGCCCCGATATCTAATGGTCCAAGATTATGTCTGGAAGGCCCTGTGACATGTAAACTAGATGACACTTGGTCGCTAGATGATCCAGGTTGGGTGAGTAGGAGTGGGATAGAGCCGCCATGTTTGACCACCATGAGGAATTAATCATAAAACACACTCCACCTTTTCAAATGCCATAACAGCATGTCATATCCTGTATTGTCCATGGGTATAGCTGTGGGGTTCAGGTGCAGCAGTCTAAAACGAGACTCTTGGATGATTACCATTGGAGCTACTTACAGGAGTCACCTTCTTAATGGAGCCCCGAAACATGATGCTTTCACCACATATGTAAAGAAATAAAAGGCATTGGATGCATTATACTGGTAAACACTATTTTTATTATGAATATAGATTGTTTTATTTACATAGAAATATAGAAACATAGAAAATAGGTTCAGGAGTAGGCCATTCAGCCCTTTGAGCCTGCACCGCCATTTATTATGATCATGGCTCATCATCCAACTCAGAACACCGCCCCAGCCTTCCCTCCATACCCCCTGATCCCCATAGCCACAAGGGCCATATCTAACTCCCTCTTAAATATAGCCAATGAACTGGCCTCAACTGTTTCCTGTGGCAAAGAATTCCACAGATTCACCACTCTCTGTGTGAAGAAGTTTTTCCTAATCTCAGTCCTAAAAGGCTTCCTCTTTATCCTCAAACTGTGGCCCCTCGTTCTGGACTTCCCCAACATCGAGAACAATCTTCCTGCATCTAGCCTGTCCAATCCCTTTAGGATTTTATACGTTTCAATCAGATCCCCCCTCAATCTTCTAAATTCCAATGAGTACAAACCCAGTTCATCCAGTCTTTCTTCATATGAAAGTCTTGCCATCCCAGGAATCAATCTGGTGAACATTCTTTGTACTCCCTCTATGGCAAGGATGTCTTTCCTCAGATTAGGGGACCAAAACTGCACACAATACTCCAGGTGTGGTCTCACCAAGGCCTTGTACAACTGCAGTAGTACCTCCCTGCTCCTGTATTCGAATCCTCTCACTATAAATGCCAGCATACTATTTGCAATCAACACACATCAAAGTTGCTGGTGAACGCAGCAGGCCAAGCAGCATCTGTAGGAAGAGGTGCAGTCGCCGTTTCAGGCCGAGACCCTTCGTCAGGACTAACTGAAGGAAGAGTGAATAAGGGATTTGAAAGTTGGAGGGGGAGGGAGAGATCCAAAATGATAGGAGAAGACAGGAGGGGGAGGGATAGAGCCAAGAGCTGGACAGGTGATAGGCAAAAGGGGATACGAGAGGATCATGGGACAGGAGGTCTGGGAAGAAAGACAAGGGGGGGGGGACCCAGAGGTTGGGCAAGAGGTATATTCAGAGGGACAGAGGGAGAAAAAGGAGAGTGAGAGAAAGAATGTGTGCATAAAAATGAGTATCAGATGGGGTACGAGGGGGAGGTGGGCCCTTAGCGGAAGTTAGAGAAGTCGATGTTCATGCCATCAGGTTGGAGGCTACCCAGACAGAATATAAGGTGTTGTTCCTCCAACCTGAGTGTGGCTTCATCTTTACAGTAGAGGAGGCCGTGGATGGACATGTCAGAATGGGAATGGGATGTGGAATTAAAATGTGTGGCCACTGGGAGATCCTGCTTTCTCTGGCGGACAGAGCGTAAATGTTCAGCAAAGCGGTCTCCCAGTCTGCGTCGGGTCTCGCCAATATATAAAAGGCCACATCGGGAGCACCGGACGCAGTATATCACCCCAGTCGACTCACAGGTGAAGTGTTGCCTCACTTGGAAGGACTGTTTGGGGCCCTGAATGGTGGTAAGGGAGGAAGTGTAAGGGCATGTGTAGCACTTGTTCCGCTTACACGGATAAGTGTATCATTTTGGATCTCCCCCTCCCCCTCCAACTTTCAAATCCCTTACTCACTCTTCCTTCAGTTAGTCCTGACGAAGGGTCTCGGCCTGAAACGTCGACTGTACCTCTTCCTACAGATGCTGCTTGGCCTGCTGCGTTCACCAGCAACTTTGATGTGTGTTGCTTGAATTTCCAGCATCTGCAGAATTCCTGTTGTTTGCGTTTAAATACCATTTGCAATGCCAGCATACCATTTGAGAATGTTACTGGTATCCTCTTGGGAAACGAGACAGGACAGGTGACAGAGTGTGTGTAGGGGCACACTTTTGGTCTAGTGATCACAATTCAACTGAGACCCTCTGTTGGTCGCTGTCTCCCATGGTGGTGCATCCTAGCTGTCTACATGATATGTGAGCCAGTCCACAACCAGGACTGTAGGATAAAGAGAGAAAGTTTTTGCCCATGTAGGAGGATCCCCTCTCCTCGAATCCAAAGCAACAGAGAAAATATAAAGTTTGGAACCAGCAGCATCTCAGGAATCTCCAGTCTGTGTAGAACTCAACACAACATTGTCCTAGAGACTCCAGCTCCATATTATTCCTCAGGGTTTACTCCCAAAGCCATACACATGAGTGGGTATGGCCGCAAGACAGCGGAGGTTTGAGATCAGAGATATCCTTCTCCAGATAAACCACCAACAACGGATGACAAGTTCTGTCTGCCCGAAGCGACTGCTTTTAAGGCTCCAATAATCTGCCTTTGCCTCTTCTCCTGTCAGTAGAAACGGTTCCTCTGGGCATATTAGCTAAACCACACGGGGAAGCCAGGAGCTGAACTTGGTTGTCAGAGAGTATTTGATTCACACGCCATTGAGAGCATTCAATGGGTATTGGATTACTCCTACCACCTCCCCTCCCAATTCAATGACAACCTGAAGGAACCATTAGTTTCAAGATAATTACGGAGAAGGAAAGGACTGGTCCTCGGACTGTGATGCTAAATTGGAGAAAGGCCAATTTTGGTGGCGTCTGAAGGGATCTGGCAGGTGTGGAATTGGGGGAGGTTGTTTTCTGGCAAAGAGATGCTTTGTAAGTGGGAGGTTTTCAAAAGTAAAATATTGAGAGCACAGAATTTGTATGTTGCACTTGGAGTAAAAGGCAAAGCTAACAGGTTTAGAGACCCAGGGTAGGAAAAGAAGGGAAGGTTAGGTTAGGATAGGATAAAATGAGGCACTTCAGGAGTATAAGAAATGCAAGAGACCCCTTAAGAGAGAAATCAGGATGGTAAAAGAGGACACGAGGTTACAGTGCTGTACAAGATGAAGGATTGCCTTAGTAGACAAGGTGAAGAAGAATCCTACATTATTTTAAGAGCAAAAGTTTTGAAAGGGACAAAAAAATTAGTCTTCTGGAAGATTAGAGTGGTATATGATGTGTGGTGCAAAAAGAGATGGGAAGAGCGTAAATTGATTTTTTTTTTCATTTGTATTTACTCAGGAGATGGACACAGAATCTATAAAAGTGAGGCAAAGCAGCAGTGAGGTCATGGATCCTATACTGACTACCGAGGAGGAGGAGTTTGCTGACTTGAGGCAAATTAGAATGGATAATTCCCCGGGGCTTGTGCGAGGCAAGTGGAGAAATTGCGGGTGCCCTAGTGAAAGTATTTATATCAACCTTAGTGACAGGCGAGGTACTGGAGGATTGGAGGGTATCTAATGTTGTCCTGCTGTTTCAGCAAGACTCGAAATGTAAACCAGGAATTATCGGCCGGTGAGCCTGACAACAGCAGTGGGAGGTTATTGGAAGGTATTCTAAGGGACTGATATATGAGTCGGACAGGTACATGGATTGGAAAGGTTCAGTGAGATACGTCCAAATTCAGGAAGATGGGACTGGCTCATGAGGATCCATCCTACCCCTTTTCCCCTCCACATCCATTAACACACTACCTCAGGGATATTTAAACCATCTGACAAAATTCACTCAAAGATGATGATGTCTTCCATTGGCTCATCTCCATCATCATCACGGATTGGCTGCTACCCAATAACCACGCTGAGGATCCCCACAGGGTGACCTCATTGGCTTCACATCATTGGTCTCCAGCCCAACAGCTTCGTAAGGCAACACCAATAACCTCGTCACGATTCCCAGGCAACAGCCCCCACTGGCCCATCGATTGACACCAGGATGTCATCTCTCACAGGCTCGATGCCGGTATGCAAGTCCACATCAGGGGCAAAGGTCTCCGTGAGTCAGTTCATTGATCACAAGACCAGTGAGGCTTTGCTCAAATTTCATAACCGTTCGTCAGACAATAGCCGGATTCCTGCTCCCCCAAGCACAGGAAAGGGTTGGAGAAATTGTATGGAAACTCCACAAACGAGCTGGCCGGGAAGGGGTGTCCCAGATAAAAAGATAAACCAGAGAGCCTAGGGACAGAAGAGACGTCGATAGTGGAATGATTAGACTGCATCACATTTTGACTGGAATAGATGGGGCGGACTGCAGGAAGATTTCCACCATAAATGTGGTGATTAAAACGAGGACATTTTCGGATAATTAGTAAGAAAATGATGGGATTTGAGGGGCAGTGAAACTGGTGAGTACCTGCAGGAAAAGTCCCGAGAGACTCTACAGGCTAAGCGCTGGACAATGGAATTAACAGGGACGCAAGCCGAATGGCCGGCAGTGACGAGCGAGACAGAATATCGCGGGACTGCGCGACTGTGAATATGGAAAGATTATTGATCAGGTTCCAGTCAATGTGATCAATGAGAATGGGTCCTCGACTTTCCGCGTTAACGCGCTTGCCCAAAGATCCGCTTCTCTGCTCTACGACTCATTGAGCATGACCAGAAACCGAGTGTGAAGTGGTGTTATTACGGATTAGATCCGGTGTTTGGAGACTAGACTGCAAGGGATGGAAGAGACTGTTCGTTCCGCTGTCACTAAACGGTTCTGGAAATTATGGCCCGAGATTCTGACTCGGCCGGTGGTGTCTGGGAGACGGGCCGTTTAATTCACAGGCGTGTGGACGGAAAGAGGAAAGACATACAATTAATACGAAGGACTGATGGAGAACAGTCACTCTAATGCGACGCACAAGCTGGGCTAACCGGGGAGTGGCATTTGTTGCAGGAATACGGGAAATGGAGGGGTCTCCACTGCACTGAGACACTAAGAACAGAGGTGAGGGCAGTGGAGTAAACGGCGATAATGAAATGAAGTGTTTGGCGTGGAAGATGGCTTTAAGATGAATGAATCCGTGTCCTTATACCCGATGTAGATTAACTCCCTATTCCCAAGAATGGAGTGTGGATGTCAAGGACGTTGAGGAATATCAGAGGGACATTATGTAAAGCTGCCGGAAAGTCGATCACCACAAAACTAATTCGTTTTCGGGATTATTCGATGTTTAATCGTTCGACTGTTACGACACCTGTAGCATCATCCCGGAGCTTCGTCTGGTTACGCTACAGATTTCCCAGTAGAGGTGCCACAGTTATGTTAGTTGGGAAATTCAGACATCACTGGGATCCCTGAGCTCTTGCTCTATAATGCATAAAATGTATTGGACTGTCCTTAATTCTACCAGTCAGTGACATTTCGTAGCCGTGATTCCTCTCCTGTTTTGAACACCCTCTCCCTCTTCAAGGTTCCACACACCATAACTAATCTGTGCCTCCATTTATCCGTCATCGAGCCCGCAATATCTCATTACTTGAGGGTCTCTGCGATCTGGTTGATAATATTCACCCTGAGGGAAACACGTTGTCTCTGCACTCTCACAATTTCACTTCCAAAGGAGTCTCACAACGGAAATGCAACTTCTTATTAAGCTCCCAGTCAACCTTCCACGGGTGTTGTGGAATGATATTTAAATCAGACGGTCCAATTCAAACACATTTACCACAACTGCTTTGAAACTTCGTGGGTTATGGTTATTATCTGCAGAAGGATCGCCCATTGATACTTTTATCTATGAACTCCCATGAATAAGTCTTGCCCTATTGGACTGTATCCTTACTAACGGGCAATATTTTTTTGTGATTGGGCTACAAAAATTCTACTCCGCTTGTTCTTTCATTGAATGAATGCAGAGCACTGTGGACGTAGGATAATAAGGTAAACTTTGGCGTATTTTCTAGTGTTCAGTTATGTCTCTTCCGCAACAAAGTCTTCGGTTGTCGATGCATGCATCTGAAAAGATTGACAAGTCATCGTCATAAAGAGAAAATTTACAACTGTTTCAGCCACACTGTCCATCAGTCATTTTGCAGGAATTCTGCGTCCATCATCTTTTAATTCACTTTAGGAAGCAAGGATCAGATGGATCTATTGAGGAATATAGGGTAGCAAGAAAGGAGCTACAGAAGGAGCTGAGAAGAGCAAGAAGGGGGCATGAGAAGGCCATGGCGTGTAGGGTAAAGGAAAACCCCAAGGCATTCTTCAATTATGTGAAAAACAAAAGGATGACAGGAGTGAAGGTAGGACCGATTAGAGATAAAGGTGGGAAGATGTGCCTGGAGGCTGTGGAAGTGAGCGAGGTCCTCAATGAATACTTCTCTTCTGTTTGCACCAATGTGAGGGAACTTGATGACGGTGAGGACAATATGAGTGAAGTTGACGTTATGGAGCATGTTGATATTAAGGGAGAGGAGGTGTTGGAGTTGTTAAAATGCATTAGGACGGAGAAGTACTCGAGGCCTGATGGAATATTCCCCAGGCTGCTTCACGAGGCGTGGGATGAGATGGCTGAGCCTCTGGCTGGGATCTTTATGGCCTCGGTGTCCACGGGAATGTTACCGGAGGATTAGAGAGAGGCAAAAGTTGTCCCCTTATTCAGAAAAGGTAGTAGCGATAGTCAGGGTAATTATAGACCAGTGAGCCTTACGTCTGTGGTGGGAAAGCTGTTGGAAAAGATTCTTAGAAATAGGATCTATGGGCAGTTAGAGAATCATGGTCTCATCAGGGACAGTCAGCATGGGTTTGTGAAGGACAGATCGTCTCTAACAAGCCTGACAGAGTTCTTTGAGGAGGTGACCAGGCATATAGATGAGGGTAGTGCAGTGGATGTGATCTATATGGATTTTAGTAAGGCATTTGACAAGGCTCCACATGGTAGGCTTATTCAGAAAGTCAAAAGGTATGGGATCCAGGAAAGTTTGGCCAGGTTGATTCAGAATTGGATTGCTTGCAGAAGGCAGAGGGTCGTGGTGGAGGGTGTACATTCGGATTGGAAGGTTGTGACAAGTGGTGTCTCACAAGGATCGGTTCTAGGAGCTCTACTTTTCGTGATTTTTATTAACGACCTGGATGTGGGGGTAGAAGGTTGGGTTGACAAGTTTGCAGGCGACACAAAAGGTTGGTGGTGTTGTAGATAGTGTAGAGGATTATCGAAGAATGCAGAGAGACATTGATAGGATGCAGAAGAGGGCTGAAAAGTGGCAGATGGAGTTCAACCCGGAGAAGTGTGAGGTGGTGCACTTTGGAAGGACAAACTCCAAGGCAGAGTACAAAGTAAATGGCAGGATACTTGGTAGTGTGGAGGAGCAGAGGGATCTGGGAGTACATGTCTACAGATCCCTGAAAGTTGCCTCACAGGTAGATAGGGTAATTAAGAAAGCTTATGGGGTGTTAGCTTTCATAAGTCGAGGGAAAGAGTTTAATAGTCGCGGGGTAATGATGCAGCTCTATAAAACTCTGGTTAGGCCACACTTAGAGTACAGTGTCCATTTCTGGTCGCCTCACTATTGGAAGGATGTGGAAGCATTAGAAAGGGTACAGAGGAGATTTACCAGGATGCTGCCTGGTTTAGAGAATATGGATTATGATCAGAGATTAAGGGAGCTAGGGCTTTACTCTTTGGGGAGAAGGAGGATGAGAGGAG
This sequence comes from Mobula birostris, assembly GCF_030028105.1. NCBI lineage: Eukaryota > Metazoa > Chordata > Chondrichthyes > Myliobatiformes > Myliobatidae > Mobula > Mobula birostris. The sequence continues at coordinate 92,182,089 of NC_092382.1, forward strand.
TCATGATAGAGGTATACAAGATTTTAAAAAGGAATAGATAGAGTGGATAGCCAGCACCTCTTCCCCGGGGTACCACTGCTCAATACAAGAGGACGTTGCTTTAAGGTAAGGGGTGGAAAGTTCAAGGGGGATATTAGAGGAAGGTGTTTTACTCAGAGAGTGGTTGGTGCGTGGAATGCACTGCCTGAGTCAGTGGTGGAGGCAGATGCACTGGTGAAATTTAAGAGACTACCAGACAGGTATATGGAGGAATTTAAGGTGGGGGGTTATATGGGAGGCAGGGTTTGAGGGTCAGCACAACATTGTGGGCCGAAGAGCCTGTACTGTGCTGTACTATTCTATGTTCTATGTTCTACTTTCTAATGGAAATAAAGGCCTAATTTCTATTGAACCGTCGAGACGCGTATTGGGAATCTTGCAGGAAAGTGGAATATCCGAGGATCCCACTCCACCTCCGTTCACATGGGGAATTTTGGAACTCGACACACAAACACCACCAGACAGCAGAATTCAACAGGGATCTTAGGCGCTGTAAGATAGTGGCTCTCTTACCGCGCGGTTATGTTCCCACTTTGATGTAGAGCATACTATAAATATTTTTTATTCAAAACCTTGTCTCCATAAATTTGCTTCAAGTAACTTGTTTGTTACTAAACGCTGTATAAACCATAGATTTTAAAACTCGCGGGTCTTCTAGTGCTCGGCGATTTCAGGATCATCTTTGCTAACTTATAGGAAGCAGCGTCACTCGGCTGTTTGGATACAGAATTGCCTTTCCTATTGAAGACAGAGTGTAGTGGTCGTTAGATCTTACTCTGACTCAAACTTTACCTGGCGGTGTCCCTCAGGGACCCGGGTTGGTACCTCTATACATACTGCATGGGGCTTGGCTGAAACTTGGTAGAGTGTGTTTGTGATGTTGGTAATGACGCAAAGATTGTTGCCTTAATGGATAGCGTAGTGCTTTGCCGAATAACAGAGCACTGTCTATCTGATGTAGATATGGGCAAATGGAAGTTAATTCGGGCAAGTGTGAGGTGTTGTGCATTGGGAGGTCTGGAGTAAAGGGGAGGGACACAGTTAATGAATTTGCGATTAACAGCGTCGCTGCACAGAGGGACAATGGAACCATATCTCCATAAAAGGTAGTTTGGGCAGTAAGGAAGACAGCTCGATAAATCGCTGGTTCAGCCGCAATTGAAGCACAGTGCAGAATTCTTCTTCCCCCATTATGTGTTGTGGAGGCGCTGGGTGGGTGCCGAACGGGTTCAACAGAATGCTACCTGGATTAGAGGATAAGGGATTTAAAGAGAGGTTGTGCAAACTTGGTTTGTTTCCTCTACAGTTTTGGAGACTAAGGGAGAGACCTGTAAATCTTTTATAGAATTACGAGAGGCATCGATTGAAAACCGGCATCTTTTCCCCATGGCGGAAATGTCTAAGGCGAAAGCAAACGGTTTTAATGCTAAAATGGAGATGTACGGGTCGGGTGTTTCTACACGGAGAGTGGTGGGTGTCTGGACGCTCTGTAGCGGAGTAAATACGATACAGACGCTTGGAATGCCGATAGATATGCAAATGAAGACGGTGGTTCCGACCAATGACAGGACAGAAGGGATCAGGCGTCATTAGCTTCGTCAGTTGGGCGGATCACGGTGAACGAAGAGCTCCTTTGCTCTACCGTTTGATGTTCCATGAGCTACATTATCACCGGTGAGAAACTTCAGTCCAAAGCAGTTGCTGTACATTTCACTTCTGGAACTTGATATCAGCATAGACGATCTCGTCTCTTTGAGTCGGCTGCGGGTCGCCAACACGACACGATTCCTGGGCGACGCCCTGCAAGAGAACATATTTGTATTCCACATAAAGACAAAGCTTATATTTGGCTTGGAAGTGAAGAATGGACACAAGCGAAATCCGGATGAAAATCTTTTCAATTCTGGATGGGAGTTCCATTATATTTTGATGGGAGTTCCATTATATTTTGATGGGAGTTCCATTATATTTTCTGAAGACAATAAGATAATTACGTTGAATTTTGGATTATCCCACCAACCACCGCTCATTTACTCTTCACATCAGATCAGCCGTATTCCCCTCTGCTTTCTCTCCAAATCCAGACACCTTAACGTCTCTTTAGTCTGTCCACTCAAGCCACGTTGATACATTTTTGTCACGGAGCTGCAAGTCGTTCCATTGTGACCTTTGACATTTAGGGTGGGTGTCGGGGATGGAACTCACGGGAAACCCACGATATAACGAGAACACCGTGTAAACTTTATACCAATAGATTATGACCCCCTGATTGATGGTGGGTTACTAATTTCCCAAACGGCTGCAGAGCAGCAGCGTAATATTAAAACACTAAACCTAGTAGCTGATTCAATTCTTCTTATCAAGGCAACGAAAAAGAGAAAGCGTTTTTAGCAAATATCAAGGCAAGACCAAGCAAAAGAGCATCGAAATGTGAAAGAAGATATTTGCCATTCCTTCAGTGTCCAGCGGCCCATCGGCTCCTCATTCCCACCAATACAGCCATCAGCACGGCCTCGCCAAGTATCACAACACTATTTGCAACGACTCTCTTGCCTGTGAAGTATAACCGGCTGAATAAAAGCAAACTACGTTACATGAAAATGTCACTCCAGTTTGACGCTGCTTACCATGAAATTTATTGAAGGCGTCACAGTACTGTAGACGATCGAAAACTCGGAAACAGCTGCAGCTTTCTGTCGTTGCTTCCTAAAGCACCAAACAGAGACGGGTTACAAATTGGTTGCAAACCATAGAAATGATTTGCAGCGGCACCGCGACGAGGAGCAATATTTCAATAACTGTGTCTCTTATGGTTTATCCCCCGGCATTCTCGTTCAGAATAGTTCGAGTGGAGCCGCCTTATCATGTCGCGCACAAAGTAAACGTGAGGGTTATTTATTGTACAGCCTTTAATGTTTGCCCAAATTAAAAACGGGTGAGCATGTTTACAGAGCGTGGTCGTTTAAAATACAAACAAAAATGTTCGAAGTTTTCGGAGTGAAAACACAAGGAAACATCGAATTAAGTGGAACAACGTATGTAGAATTCATTGTTCAATCCCACGCTGTCTTAATTCGGCCTCTGAAATTGTCCTTCTAAATTCCAGTTTATTGCTCCTTTAAGGCAGATGGTCAGATTCTCCTTTGAGTGGCAATGAACGAAATTTGGATTATTTACCGAAACTGGTTGGCATTGGGCACTACCTCCCCTGGGTTACAAATCATACATACCGGCACACTGCAATCGTGCACAGGACGACAATCAGAATGACAAAGCCGGCTCCCACCCCGCCTGCTGTCAAGCAGATCGTCCGGAATTCTGTTCCTGAAATGGCGAACAAGGGCACGGAATGAGCCATCAGAACTGATATTTTGATAACGTGCTTTCAGAATGCAGACCCATCCCCTAAAAAAGAATTCACCGCATGTTATGTCTACATGATTGTAATTTGCGATTCCTCCCGCAGCTCTCTTGTGAAATGTGAGCACAAAGACCACCCCTATTGCACGTTTTAAGAGACTATTAGAGGCTCCGTGGTTTTATCTGGTATGTTACTCACTGGAAAACGTGGTGTGTATGAAAATCCTCTCACTGCACCGTACGTAAATGAAACTATGCGCAAACTAGCCACAAAAAAGGAGCAGTTATCAAACATCATTGCAAATCACATAAAGGATTCAAAGAAGTTACGGCCATGATCACGCGCCAAAAGCTACTGACGTTAGTAGCTGGTTCTTCGAAAAGGCGAAGAAACTGGCGCAACAAGTTCAGTTATTACGACATTAATCCAGAAATCTAGGTTCATTCTGACCTCCAGTACTGTAGGTAGATTTTTGCCTTCTCTCGGTGACCGGCGGGTGTCCACCGGGTTCTACACCCAAAGCCGAATTAAAATCTAGAACAGAACACTACACCACAATTCATCCCTTCAGACCCCGATGTTGTGCCGTCTTCTTCGCCGACTCTATTAACACGTAACACTTCTCTCTTATAGTCCATTTTCTACCATCCATCTGCCTACCCAAGTTTCTTCAATGTCGCCGATACGTCTGCGTCTGCAAGTACCCTCGCAGAGGTCCCGCGCACCTATCACTGTCTGTGGTAAATACTTCATTTTGACATCTACCTACCACCCCCCCATACGTTAATCTCCTTAAAATTATTATCCTCTCGTATTATCCATTTGCACCCGTAGGGGAAAACTATGTGGCAATCCATGTCACTTAACATTTGCTAAACATCTATCGAGTCTCATCTCATGTCCCTTCCGTCCAAAGTGAAAAAATAAACTATCCAGTCGCCTCTCATGTCTCTTCAGTCCAAAGTGAAAAAAATAAACTATCCAGTCGCCTCTCATGTCTCTTCAGTCAACAGTGAAAAAAAATATCGAGTCTCCTCTCATTTTCATGGGGGACGGGCCGCTGGGAGCGAACCCAAATCTAAGACACACACACACACTGAAGTACTAGGAACAGGACTAGGCGTGTCAAGTAAGCAAGGAAAGTGGGGAAGAAACGACGCTGGACAAGACACAGGCCCTGGACGAGGTTAGGATATTGTACAGGGCCTGGGCTAGGACTAGACTAGGAAACCGGGAAGTGGTCGAGGAAATAGGAACTTGGAACCTGTACAAAGACTCCGAGCCAGAGACTGGACAGGGGCCCGGAACCTGGGTCTTGACTCGGGCTCGGTCCCCGGATCTAGGCGAGGACAAAACGTGGCTACGGTACAAGGAGTGGCAACAGGACTGGACGTGAGACTCCTAGACAGGACGAGGGAAGCCAGTACCGGGCAGAGCGAGGTATTCTTGGCCTGAGCGAGGCACATGGACAGGACGAGAACACGAAGCCTTGGCTTGGTCGAGGGAGAACAGGAACGCAGAGCCTTGGTCGAGGGAGAACAGGAACACAGAACGCAGATCCTTGGTCTTGAGAGCCAGGAACATGGAACACAGAGCCGGGACTCCTCCTTGGGAACAGGTCGTAGGGCCGGGTGTCATACACAGAATGCTGAAAACGACGAGACGGTTCCCAAAACAACGTAGTGGAAAACGGTGGGGCCTACCTAGCGAAGGCGTGGACACAGAGACAGTTTCAACTCAAGGTAGCGGCAAACGGCCGGACCTACCTAGCGAAGGTGAGGACACAGTTCCAAACAACGAAAGACAGTTCCTTATCCAGACACAGCAAGGCCCCGATCTTGCCCTGCCAGTTGAACCTGACGGCGTTACAGGCGAGGACACACGAGAAGGTAGCAGGCGAGACTTCAGAAGTAAGGGGAAGGGGAGGGAACAGTCCAGCACCTGAAGTTGAACCCAGGAGCTGTTTATGTAGCCAGCCCAAAATGAGAATCATGTGCCTCAATTAAGGGACACAACACGATAAGGGAAAACCAGAAAACCTGGAATAAGGAACGATGGACTGGACTGTGAACCAGAACGCGGACTTCACGGACCGAACCATAACACTCATGTCCCTTCAGTCCAAAGTGAAAAGATAATCCCAATTCACTCAGTCTATTCTCATAAAACATGCTCACTCACCCGGACAGCACGCTGGGAAACCTATTTTGCTCCCTCCGTAAAGCTTCCACATTCCACCCTAAATTGACTCTAGTGTTCATAACTGGTGGAATATGGGTTGTGGTAGGGGATGTTATGAGCATGTAGAGATAATTTAAAATTGGGTTAATGTCGGATGAGTGGAGAATTACGACCAGAACGAGCTTAATGGATCGAAACCGTGTTCCCACGTCATACGGCTCTAGAAAGACATTTATCCGTAACCCACGTTCAGCCGCCTTTTGCGCGGTAAACTGAAGGTCCAAGACAAAATTCTCTTTGGGATCCAATCCTCTCTCCGCCAATGTCTGTCTGGAAATCACAGTCAATTTTAACTTCATGTCAAAGTTGACATATGATTTAATCACGAACGTCATTCGCATTGTCTTCTTTCAATAATTAATAAATTAGCTATTCCTAAACGTTCGACTTAGATATGTTTAAAATATAGTTTATATACATATACAGCATGTGGCCATTTGAAAGTCAGCTGTCAGGTGCCCATCGATGCTGTCGGGCACCAGGAATTCACGATGAATCGGCTGAGGTTATGCTCACTCAATACCAAACTTCCTGGCAAGAATATTGGCCGGAGGAGCTCTGACCACCCGTTGCCACTGACCACAGTGCCTTTCTGACCACAGGGTATATGGACAGAGAGCGCAGATTTATCCTCATATCAAAGGTATGGAAAGCTGCAGGGCACGGGTTTAAGGCGAGGTGTAAAACAGTCGGAGGAGATTTGACGCATTTCTTCAGCCGGGGGTGGTTGGATTGTGAAATGCAGTAAGTGAGAAGTTAGTGAAGGAAACAGGAAATATCTCGTTGAGCCGTTAATTTGTAAGCGCATAGAAGTCTAAGACTAATAGCAGGTAAAATGATATTAGTATTGTAAATACTTGTTAGTCAACATGGACATGAAAAGCCGTCGGGTCTAATTCTGCTGGGCGCTACTCTGTGATCACAAACAAGAGAAAATCTGCAGATGCTGGAAATCCAAGCAACACACACAAAATGCTGGAGGAGCTCAACAGGAACTGAGCAGAAAACACTGGAGGACTGATGAAAGGTCTCGGCACGAAACTGTGCGCTTTTCCACAGACGCTGCCTGACCTGCTGATTTCCTCCGGCATTTTATGTGTGTTACTGTCTGACAGTCAGTCTTTAATCCAAATGGACTTTGCTTCATCTACTGACTTGATTTGGGTAAATTTGACTAAATAGGAGAAAATCTGGTTCACAATTCTCACTCCCTCAAATTACTGATAGTTATAATATGCACCCTCGGAACGGAGCGGGTATTCAGAGGCGCGGTAACCGTGGGTATTCCCTGCAGAACATGAAATCGCATTTCCCATTCTATCTGCACGGGTCAGATTCACTGAGCTCCGTATCACGTTCCCGTCCGTCTCCCAGACCGCGACCACATCCTCCGACCTGAGCTCCGCCAGGGCTTCCCCGTCGATGCTCCATGAAGCGTTTGCCGGAGGGTTGGCTCTGACCTTGCAAACACAGTTCGTCACGGTCTCAGTGCTGGTGCACGCCAGTTCAGTTTTGGGTCTGTCTGGATATGGAACGACAAGTGAGAAACGAATGCTTACAACTGGTGACAAATTCACGCTGCGGAACACACTCTAAATGTAGATTGATTTTACTGAATTATGTAAAAAAAACTGCAAAACGGCAATTACTAGTTAATTATATTTAATATTACCAAATATATAACGATAATTATATACAGCGGTTTCGGTTAATTGCGCGATCGGTTATTCGGGGCAGCCGCTTAGATGGGACAACTCTTAAAGAACAAATCGAGAAAATACCCGGGGCTCCCTTCGTTTATCTGGGACACTGAGCCACTTCATTGCGACGGGAGAGTGTTATAAAACACATTCTAACCTGCGTCAGACGTGAGCACTTGAGTGGCCATTAGGCACCGCACTGTTCTCAGTGCAAAAAGTTTTTAAATAGCGTCCGCTGCGTGTGATTTGTTCAGATAAGGTGACTTTTGTCACAGGAAGTTGGCGGGAAATTAGTAGTAAGACAATTCAGAACTCCTATGTTCCTGCGTTTCATACATACACGCTGAGATATTCCAGTAAATTTAAGGTTGCCAGGAAAATCAATCAGATTTTGGGGATTTCGTAGCAAATTTAGGTATGAGTGGAAATCTAGGTGGTCATAGCGATAGAAATATATGGCAAATCCCCAGAGTCAGTAGCGGGGTTCAGGACTGAACCGGGATCGATTGAGCGTCAGGACTCATGTTTAACTGGCTACGTCAATAGAAGTGACAAGGGGGCGTAGAGGCGAGGGAAAAGCTTTCCATCGTCTGTAACCCAGAAAAAAATGCTGGAGGAACTCAGCAGGCCAGGCAGCATTTGCGGAAAAGAGTACAGCCGACGTTTCGGGCCGAGGCCCTTCATCAGGATCTTTTCCGTAGATGCTTCCTGGCCTGCTGAGTTTCTCCAGCATTTTGTGTGTGTTGCTCGGATTTCCAGCATCTGCAGATTTTCTCTTGTTTGCCATCGTCTGTAAAGAGATTATGCATCCTCCCCGTGACCGGGAGCGTTTCCTGCCGGTGCTCCGCTTGCTTCCGCGGGTGTGGTATGTAGGTCCTGGAAACCAGCCGACACTTGCAGACTGCCCTCAGCTCACCTTTGAACTCTATTGACCCTGGAAACCAGCCGACACTTGCGATGGGGTGCGGTGCCGTGTCCTACTCTGCTAAAGAAGCGAACAAACCAGTGGGCCAAACTTGGACGCAGAGAGCGAGGAGGCGACTGCCTGAGTAGAATATCACCCACACTCACACTGAACGGAAACGCTGGTAGAGCTGTTGGAGACGCCCACGTCGTTTACAGCCAAACACCAATATTTCCCCTCGTCTACTGATGTGACATCACGCAGAAGCACCTTCAATTCTCCGGTCGAAGATGCACCGATATCCTCTCCATTTCTCACCCAAAGTAAAGTGACGGGAATTGTCCCCCAGCTTCTGCAGTACAGTGAGATGGAGCTGCCTTCCAGCGCGACCACTGACCGATTGACGGTCGGTTTCTGAGGAAGTTCTGAAATAAAACATAGAATAATAAATGTTCTCCTTCGAAAATCAAATCGATTTAAATTCAGTGTTCCATACTTAGAATTCATTAAAAATGTTTCCATTCTGAAAACCTTTAAGCTATATCACTTTTACCCAACCACAACTATGACGAGGCGTCTTACAGTATGTGAAACCAACAATGGGCAGGAATTCTGTCTGCCCTGAAATACAGGAAACGATCGGAATTGTACTGAGCAGTCCAATGGCGTTAGTCTTCTGCCACGTGACTGGTAGCATATAATAATAATAATAATAATACCACCAATAACAACAACAACAACAATAATCATAATAATAAAAATAATAATAATAAATCGGACGTGGTGTAACTGGGTTTTCTGGCTCCTTTGTTAATCCGGACTCTGACAATTCAGGAACACCGTTGGTTCCTCAAGCGTCTGACAAGGAATGTTTCCCGCCCTTTCCCGAAGCTCACAGGGCCCTCCGTTCCCGCGTTACTCTAATCAATAATGCCGTACGCTCTAATCAACAGGGATTATTTTACTGTGGGTATTTACACCAATTGTGAATTCGAAGTGTGTCGGGGCATAATCAAGTGAAATTCACATCCAGTTGTCAGAAAAGCCTCCTACCCCTGCTCCATCAACATGGCGTTTCCATAAGACCATAAGACCATAAGACAAAGGAGCAGAAGTAGGCCATTCGGCCCATCGAGTCTGCTCCGCCATTTTATCATGAGCTGATCCATTTTCTCCTATTTAGTCCCACTGCCCCGCCTTCTCACCATAACCTTTGATGCCCTGGCTACTCAGATACCTATAAATCTCTGCCTTAAATACACCCAATGACTTGGCCTCCACTGCTGCCCGTGGCAACAAATTCCATAGATTCAACACCCTCTGATTAAAAAAATTTCTTCGCATTTCTGTCCTGAAAGGGCGCCCTTCAATCCTTAACTCATGCCCTCTCGTACTAGACTCCCCCATCATGGGAAACAACTTTGCCACATCCGCTCTGTCCATGCCTTTTAACATTCGAAATGTTTCTATGAGGTCTCCCCTCATTCTTCTAAACTCCAAGGAATACAGTCCAAGAGCGGACTAACGTTCCTCATATGTTAACCCTCTCATTCCCGGAATCATTCTAGCGAATCTTCTCTCTACCCTCTCCAACGTCAGCACATCCTTTCTTAAATAAGGAGACCAAAACTGCCCACAGTACTCCAAGTGAGGTCTCACCAGCGCCTTATAGAGCCTCAACATCACATCCCTGCTCCTATACTCCATTCCTCTAGAAATGAATGCCAACATTGCATTCGCCTTCTTCACTACTGACTCAACCTGGAGGTTAACTTTAAGGGTATCCTGTACGAGGACTCCCAAGTCCCGTTGCATTTCAGAACTTTGAATTCTTTCCCCATTTAAATAATAGTCTGTCCGTTTCGTTGCGATTGTCGGATTTTGCCGTGTTTCTGACAGCGACACGAGATAGGAAACGGGGCAGGAGCTGTCAGAAGTCACAATAAATGGTTTCACGTACAGTACATTTAGAGAGGTTGAATGAGTCGGAAAGCACATGGCAGGAGCAGCTTCAGTTCGATAAATGTAAGTTATCGACTTGGGTTGGGAGAGTTTGCCCAAATGTTCGCAAATAAGTGTTCATTGGAAGCAAAGATAATAGGTGAGACAAAAATTAAAGGCAGCAAAATGTGCGTTGGTCCTTACTCCAAGAGGATTTGAAAATACGAGCCAACACATGACAATGGGTGTATTTGTGGTGACAACACCGGGGACATTGGGCACTGTTCCCGTCTCAGGAAGAAAGACAGGGGGAACACAGGGATGCTCTTGGCTTCATGTTGCAATGGTCTGACTATCGCGTGAGGTTGAGTGCACGAGGCAGATGGCACAGATGGATTAACGTCTCGATGACGTGTGTGACATTGTGACGTCTCCATCCGCCGGGTATTTCCGTCCGATGGATCTCGGGAAGAGGTTTATTCATACAGATGACACAGGATAAGATATTCATGACAGAGCGATACGATACTTATCCACTGGGAGAGGTGGAACCGAGTAATTCCCGGCCACAGAGAAATGTGGGATCCGTGTCCCTCAATAGACGGGAGGACATGGGTAAAGATCGACATGGCAGAGAGATGGATAAGGTTAAGAACATAAATATGCGATATAAAAATGGGAAACATCAGAGAAAAATAACAGGATAATCAGCATAAATATAAAAATAAAATAATTAATCTTGCGGGGCTGAGATCAATCGGATATGAGAAAGAAGGCGAAACAGCTCCGGACATGTGACTGAAAGGGAGGGGGGAGGTAGTACTGGGAGGTAGCGAACAGTGGAACACTTTCCTATGATGGTGTCAAATATTTAACCATTAAATGTCGGTTAAGTCTACTGAATGAGGAATGTGTCGTTAATTTGTAAAGAGAATATAATCTTATCAATCTGACCGATGGGTCATGCCCAATAGGCCAGAAAATACAGTTGGAAGGTGAGGGAGACTGACCGACAAATACAACCTTTCATCAGACAAACAGCATGATCGAGGAGTCATCTATAACTGGGGAGATTAATATCAAGGCGGCTAACTGCAAGATTCGCAAACATTCCGTTCCTTAGGATTGCATTGGGTCTCTTTGTGACAGTGCGGAAGGTCACGGACGCGGGAGTAGGAGAGATAGTTAAAGTAGCGGGTAACGGGAAACTCAGCATTCTTCCCGCAGTCTCCAGTATTGCCGGGATAATTAAAGTAGCGGGTAACGGGAAACTCAGCATTCTTCCCGCAGTCTCAGGTATTTCCCCGCAAAGCGAATGGGCGCTTGGTTCCTCCAGTGTAAGAGAGGCCACAATGCGCAACCGATCCCAACTGTGCTAATGAGCAGAGCCGCCTATTCTGCCGCTATTTTCAGCCGTTCTGTTCAAACCTCGGTCCACTGATTAAAACTGGATCAAAATTGTATACTAACAGCATTTCACAGAACTACCAGCAAAGTGTTACTGAGTGAAATCTCAGTTTCGTAACTTGACCGCCCGTGTAGGGCAGCAGTGCGCCGTGTGTTTCGATTAATTTCGTGACAACACTGGACAGACACACCAGGAATTGATACACCTGAGGAGGCAGCAAACATTCATATATTTTCTCGTGTCCCGTTTCCTCTTTGAGAACACATGCTTACCTTTGACGTCCATGGTAATATTTTCCTTGGCCCTTTGGACGCCCTTCGCTAAAACAGCGCATCCCAGAGATTCCCCGTGGTGAGCGAGTGAGGGAGTGAACGTGAGCGCCGACGTCACCACCCGAGTGCCAGGACCTTCACTGACAACCTTCCCTTCCGCTTTGCTGTCCTGTGCCGTAACCACGTGAACTGAAACTATCCATTTTAATTCCAGTTTGTCTCTGGAACAGCTGTCGGGAATGGAGCAGGTCAAACGCGCCCTTTGTCCAGCGATCAGATCCTCACCAACCGAGATCCGGGGCTTTTCTAGAACAGAAGAACGCGTTCAGAAGGGTGTAAATTTCAATAATACAGATATAAGTAAAAGAAACGTAGAAATCATGACACCTCGCTATTTCACTGTCTCCCTTCAGCACGGAGTTTTGCGTACGGTAATGGTCGGCCCGCCAGAGGAAGGTAGTGTGTGCTCCGGGGAGAGTGCAGCGGAGATTCACCAGGCCTTTGACTAGATTGGAGAGCTGGAGTTATGGGCAGAGATTGGGCAAACTGGTTTGTTTTCCAAGGAGCGGTGACCTGATGGAATTAGAGAAGAGGCCCGGGTTGGGGAGAGGGTGAAAATGCTATCTCATGGTAAGAGTGTGTAAAAATCAAGGCACGTGCGTTACAGAGAGACAGATTTTTAAAAGAGGACTGGGGGGCAGGTCTATGCAGAGAAAGACGTTACGTAAAACTGCCTAGTAATAACTATTTTACGATAAACTATGCCCCACTTGACGTCTCCACCTCGCTCAGTGAGGTGCTTGAGGTATGGCCCTACTGCGGGAAAGCAAAATCGCGGCAGATGAGCGGAAATATCAGCGTGAACGCGGGGTGCCGAAGGTCCCGTTTCTGAGCTGTATGACAGTATAACGCCAAGAGTAGGACCATTCGCTCCATCTAATCTATGCTGTCCCCCAGTGCAATCGTCTGAATTCCTTACCCTACTTGCTTCCCCGCAGCCTCCCTACTCTCAATCAACGAACCTGTTCTCTCGCTGGCGCTGAAAACATCGGTACGTATTTCAAACGAACACCTGGTGGTCTTTGTGTTTGGGGAGGGAGCTGCCGCATTAAGGCGGTAGTTGACCGAGGTGGAGACGTCAGCAGGGGCCCGTACAACCCCAGATGAAAACACACACGGCGTGTTTCTATATTCACTCGTGTTCTGTGCTTAACCAGTGAAGGAAAACATCGTTTTTGCCCTTTCGTGTGTAAATTGCCCGGAGAAGCGCGATGCTGGCCATGACAGATTGGCGTTATACCCAGATTATGAGATTATGAAGTTCAGTTAATTTAATAAAACTCTAGCATTCGGATATAACTGCACGTTAGTAATGAAAATGGATGGCGTGTGTAGTCACCAGTCTAGCAGCGTCCTCTCCTCGCCGACGTGACTTCACATCTACATGAAAGCACAATTGGAGAAAGTTTACAAAACAAACTAGGACCACTCATCCCAAACAGTGAGAAAGGATTGTGAGCTTCCGGGTCGATTGGTCGTAATGGGAAAGGTCGTGTATATATCTACTGTGAATATATATGAACCTTCGTCTCTCTTCTTGGCATCATTTATTCGCAGAGAACAGTCTCCCTTTTCAGGTTTGCCGCTGAAATCTGCTCGGTCGATCGAGCTGCGACGGTAAAAAGTGAGACTACTGAAATTATATTCAAAGACGGCTTCAAGTCGGGTATTTCGAAATCTGGTTGACAACCACTGTGCCCGCAGTCTGCTGGGAAAGTCGGGAATGCGAAAGGCGCAATCGATCTCGGCACAAGCTCCCACTACCGTCGAAACGTTTTGCTGCATCGTCACCGTCATTTGTGTAGAAACTGGAAATGAGAAACAGGATCTGTAATTATTTCCTCCAGAAGCTCATTCAAAACCATTTCAAGTGTGGAAAATAACTGGTTGTGAGCTTTGTGGGCCCATTAATGTACAGTCGGCCACCATAATTATATACATTCAAAACTGATATCAATAGACAATAGACAGACAATAGACAAGAGACATAGGTGCAGGAGTAGGCCATTCAGCCCTTCGAGCCAGCACCGCCATTCGCTGTGATCCTGGTTGAATCATCCACAATCAGTATCCAGTTCCTGCCTTATCTCCATAACCTTTGATTCCGCTATCTTTAGGAGCTCTATCCATCTCTTTCTTGAAAGCATCCAGAGACTTGGCCTCCACAGCCTTCTGGGGCAGAGCATTCCATAGATACACCACTCTCTGGGTGAAAAAGTTTTTCCTCAACTCCGTTCTAAATGGCCTACCCCTTATTCTTAAACTGTGGCCTCTGGTTCTGGACTCACCCATCAGCGGGAACATGCGTCCTCCCTCCAGCGTGTCCAATCCCTTAATAATCTTACATGTTTCCATCAGATCCCCTCTCATCCTTCTAAATTCCAGTGTATACAAGCCCAATCGCTCCAATCTTTCAACATATGACAGTCCCGCCATCCCGGGAATTAACCTTGTGAACCTACGCTGCACTGCCTCAATAGCTAGAATGTCGTTCCTCAAATTTGGAGACCAAAACTACACGCAATACTCCAGGTGTGGTCTCACCAGGGCCCTGTATAGCTGCAGGAGGACCTCTTTGCTCGTATACTCAATTACCCTTGTTATGAAGGCCAGCATGCTATTAGCTTTCTTCACTGCCTGCTGTACTTGCATGTTTGCTTTCAGTGACTGATGTACAAGACCACCTAGATCTCGTTGTACTTCCCCTTTTCCTAACTTGACTCTATTTAGATAATAATCTGCCTTCCTGTTCTTACCACCAAAGCGGATAACCTCACATTTATCCACATTAAACTGCAACTGCCATGCATCCGCCCACTCACCCAGGCTGTCCAGTTCACCCTGCATTCTCATAACATCCTCCTCACATTTCACACTGCCACTTAGCTTTGTGTCATCTGCAAGTTTGCTAATGTTACTTTTAATCCCTTCAACTAAATCATTTACAAAACAGCTGCGGTCCCAGCATCGAACCCTGCGGTACCCCACTGGTCACCGCCTGCCATTCCGAAAGGGACCCGTTAATCACTACTCTTTGTTTCCTCTCAGCCAGCCAATTTTCAATCCATGTCAGTACTCTTTCCCCAATACCAGGTGCCCTAATTTTGCCCACTAATCTCCTATGTGGGACTTTATCGAAGGCTTTCTGGAAGTCCAGGTACACAACATCCACTGGCTCTCCCTTGTCCATTTTCATAGTTACATACTCAAAAAATTCCAGAAGATTAGTCAAGCACGATTTCCCCTTCGTAAATCCATGCTGACTCAGACTGATCCTGTTATTGCTATCCAAATGTGTCATAATTTCATCTTTTATAATTGACTCCAGCATCTTTCTCACCACTGACGTCAGACTAACCAGTCTATAATTGTCTGTTTTCTGTCTCCCGCCTTTCTTGAAAAGTGGGACAACATTAGCCACCCTCCAATCTACAGGAACTAATCCTGAATCCATCGAACATTGGAAAATGATTACCAATGCGTCCACGATTTCTAAAGCCACCTCCTTAAGTACCCTGTGATACAGACCATCAGGTCCCGGGGACTTATCAGCCTTCAGACCCAAAAGTCTATCCAACACCGTTTCCTGTCTAATATAAATTTCCTTCAATTCATCCATTCCCTTAGGTCCTTTGGTCACTATTATATCTGGGCGATTGTTTCTGCCTTCCCTAGTGAAGACAGATCCAAAGTACCTGTTCAACTCGTCTGCCATTTCCTTGTTCCCCATAATAAGTTCATCCGTTTCTCTCTTCAAGGGCCCAATTTTGGTCTTAACTTTTTTTTTCATTTTCACATACCTAAAGAAGCTTTTACTATCCTCCTTTATATTCCTGGCTAGTTTACCTTCGTACCTCATTTTTTCTCTGCGTATTGCCTTTTTAGTTATCTTCTGTTGCTATTTAAAAGTTTCCTAATCCTCCGGCTTCCCACACATCTTTGCTGTGTTATACTTATTCGCTTTCATTTTTATACTATCCCTTATTTCCCTTGCCAGCCATGGCCTCCCCTTACTCCCTTTAGGATCTTTGTTCCTCTTTAGAATGAACTGATCCTGCACCTTCCGCATTATTCCCAGAAACACTTGCCATTGCTGTTCCACTGTCATCCCTGCTAGGGTATTGTTCCATTGAACTTTGGCCAGCTCTTCCCTCATAGCTCCATAGTTCCATTTGTTCAGCTGTAATACTAACACTTCCGATTTTCCCTTCTCCCTCTCAATTTGTAGATTAAAACTTATCATATTATGGTCACTACCTCCTATTGGCTCCTTTACCTCGAGGTCCCTGATCAAATCCGGTTCATTGCACAACACTAAATCTAGAATTGCCTTCTCTCTGGTAGGCTCCAATACAAGCTTCTCGAAGAATCCATCTCAGAGGGGCTCCACAAACTCCCTTTCTTGGGGTCCTGTACCAACCTGATTCCTCCAGTCTACCTGCATGTTGAAGTCCCCCGTAATAACTGTAGCATTATCTTTGCGACATGCCAATTTTAACTCTTGATTCAACTTACATCCTACATCCAGACTACTGTTTGGGGGCCTGTAGATAACTCCCGTTAGGGTCTTTCTACCCTTAGAATTTCTCAGTTCTTTCCATACTGACTCAACGTCTCCTGATTCTATATCCCCCCCTCACAAGGGACTGAATATTGTTCCTCACCAACAGAGCAACCCCACCCCCTCTGCCCATCAGTCTGTCCTTTCGATAGGACGTATATCCTTGAATATTCATTTCCCAGGCCCTGTCCACTTGAAGCCATGTCTCTGTTATTCCCACAACATCACACTTGCCAATTTCCAACTGTGCCTCAAACTCATCCACTTTATTTCTTGTACTTCGTGCATTCATATACAATACTTTTAATTAATTACTCCCCTCACCTCCCGTATCAGTTCCTATTTCACTTGGCCATACTCTACGATCCCTTCTTGAGCTTTCTACTCCGTTGGTTCTGTTGTCTTTCTTAAATTTTCTTATTCTCTCTTTCCCTTTAAATCCATCCTTATATTTCCAGTTAGTCCCCTCCACCCCCCTCACTACTTAGTACCTCTAACTTTTCTGAGCTCAAGCTGGTAAAACGTGGGCTAGGGGCATAAACACGCACACTCATTTCCCAATTGCTTGGAGCTTACGGACTATTCTAGTGATGTTTAGGATTGTGGATTTAGGGACATTTACATGAATATCGGTTTCTATATGTTCTGTGCGTTTGGAATGGCTGTATGTATTCAGTAAGTGGTCTTTGTTTGTTTATCCTGTGTTATTATGTCTGGGCGGGTATCCTGGATTGTCCTGTCTGCAATAACGGATCGGTCGGAATACAATTTGCGGGACCCAGACTCGAAAACTGTCATTGTCCGGATCGGGGTCCCTTTAAATTTACCTTGTTTATGTTACGATCTGGATCGTTGATTCCCTGTTTTCGCTTGCCCCTCGATTTTGGTGATTAGAGGCAATTAACACTCGGCTGAACCGGTAGTTTATAGTCTCCGGCTTTCAGCCGTTCGGCGCGGGAGCGTCTGCAGATTCATCCAAGGTACGGTATGCCGATGTCATCTGGCCGGAGCAAGCCTACTCTCTGCCGAAGCGAGTGCCGGTAATTCGCCTCTCCTCACCGGAGCAACCCTGTCCAGTTACCTCGCCAAAGCGAGCCTGCAAAGTTTCCTAACTGAGGTGGGACCGTCAGTTAACCTGACGGAGGGAATCAAGAACCGCTGTCTACTGTTCCCGAGCCGAGTAGAGAGCTCGCCACTACTCGGAGGCTCCAAGCCTAGTCCTGGCTCTGGCAGCATTCAAGTTCCAAGCCAAGTCCTGGCTCCGGCGGCGTTCAAGTTCCAAGCCAAGTCCTGGCTCCGGCGGCGTTCAGGTTCCAAACCAAGTCCTGGCTCTGGCAGCGTTCAAGCACCAAGCTAAGTCCTGGTCCCGGCGGCATTCAAGCACCAAACCAAGTCCTGGTCCCGGCGGCATTCAAGCACCAAGCCAAGTCCTGGTCCCGGCGGCATTCAAGCACCAAGCCAAGTCCTGGTCCCGGCGGCATTCAAGCACCAAGCCAAGTCCTGGTCCCGGCAGCATTCAAGCGCCAAGCCAAGGCCTGGCCCTGGCGGCATTCAAGCACCAAGTCAAGGCCTGTGCCTGGCGGCATTCAAGCACCAAGTCCAGTCCTGTCCCTGGCGGCATTGAAGCACCAAGTCAAGTCCTGGCCCTGGCGGCATTCAAGCACCAAGTCAAGTCCTGTCCCTGGCGGCATGCAAGTACCAAGTCAAGTCCTGGCCCTGGCGGTCTGTGATTCCTGTCCTACTCCCTTGTCTGAATCCCTTCTCTGCCCCTTTCGCCTCTAGCCCTCGTCTGCAGCTCCCGCCTGCACTTCGGTCTAGTTCCATCGCCAGGGCTAGATAGGTACTGTCTGGTGTGCTTTGGTCTTGTCTTGTCTCGTCCTCGCCTCCGTGGGATAAGTCAGGCCGTCTTGCTGTTGCCCCGCGAGGGGTCATGAGTCCCGGCCCTATGTCTTGTACCCAAGGTGGGGTCCCGACTCTCTGTTCTGTGTGTGAGTCCCGGCCCGATGTCTTGTACCCAAGGAGGTGTCCCGACTCTGTGTTCTGTGAATGTGTCCATGGTTACATGTACCTGCTCTCCCGAGACCGAGGCTCTGTTTTCCATGTTCCTCCTCTCCCTAGCCCATGTCATGTCCTTGCCTGGTTCTGGGGTCCGAGCCCGACGCAAGACCCAGGTACTGGGTCTTTGCCCAGTCTCGAGCTCGGAGTCCATACCCTAGCCTCTTCATGTCTCCTCCAGTTCTGGGAGCCGATTCTGAGTCCAAGCCCAGACCCTTGTTCCAGCCTAGTCGTAGTCCTGAGTCCTTGTCCAGTTCGCTATTTCCTGCTCGTGCCTTGCTCCCTTGGTATCGAACAATAAACTAAATCTAAATAACCTCACAAGTTGTGTCATGCATTTGGGTCCACTCTTGCTCTCAATGCCCCGGCATTGTGACAAAAACTGGACCAGGCGTGTATTTGTAATGAGGTAGGGGATTTTTATGAGTTTGCATTTTAAAGGGAGATTGTGGTAAATAAGACTTTTTCCAGGTGATTGTGCCTATGCAAGTGATGAAATTCAGTTAAACTGCTGGAGGAAACTGAAATGTTTGATTCTGGTTGTTTTCTCGGCATTTTCTACATTAATAGTCTTCAGTTTATTGGTCTTTTATTCTGTTTTTGATACTTTTCAAGTTAGCCACGTGGTCCTGTGACGCCACAAGGAGCCCGATTCTGGGCAGAAGTCTTCAACTCCTTGAACTCTTCCTTGAACGCCAAGGGAAACAGTCTGCCCAGATTGGGGGATGTCTACCAAGGAGGGTCACACTCTTCCCCTGGTCATTTTCTTTTCCTTTTGTACTGATCATTTCCTCATTGTTTCTGGGTTATACTTCATTCAATCTTAGTAGTGTGTGCTTCTTAACAGAATGCATATGCTCGCGTGGAGTGCTGAATTTTCTTTT
Organism: Mobula birostris; assembly: GCF_030028105.1. Classification (NCBI taxonomy): domain Eukaryota; kingdom Metazoa; phylum Chordata; class Chondrichthyes; order Myliobatiformes; family Myliobatidae; genus Mobula; species Mobula birostris. Next base: position 92,201,515 of record NC_092382.1, read on the forward strand.
CAATAATGAAAAAAAAAATCTTTGGAAGTTTCATCTGACAGTTGAGTAAATTTAGACCAGGATCAGAATGAGGTTTATTATCACCGGCATGTGTCGTGAAATTTGTTAACTTAGCAGCAGCAGTTCATTGCTATTTCATAATATAGAGGAAGAAATAATAATATTAACAACAACAAATAAATAAGTAAATCAATTGCAATGTGCGTGTATTGAATAGAATAAAAATCGTCAAAAACAAACATGATATATATTAAAAAGGGAGGTAGTGTTCACGGGTTCAATGACCATTTAGGAATCGGATGGCAGAGGGGAAGAAGCTGTTCCTGAATCGCTGAGTGTGAGCCTTCAGGCTTCTGTACCTCCGACCTGATGGTAACAGAGAGAAAATGGCATGCCCTGGGTGCTGGGGGTCCTTAATAATGGACGCTGCCTTTCTGAAACACTGCTCCCTGAAGATGTCCTGGGTACTTTGTAGGCTTGCACAAGATGGAGCTGACTAGATTTACAACCCTCTGCAGATTCTTTCGGTCCTGTGCAGTAGCCCCCTCCCTTCGCCCCCCCCCCCCCATACCAGACAGTGATCAGCCTGTCAGAATGCTCTCCACGGTGCATCTATAGACGTTTCTGAGTGTTTTTTGTTGACATACCAAATCTCTTCAAACTTCGAATGGAGTGCAGTCGCTGTCTAACTATAAGACCACCGCCGGATGCAAACTGAATTGCCGCCACCGTCCCTTGCCCCTGGGTCCGCTGTGTTGCGATCCGCCGCTGCGGGCTGTGCTGCACTGTGGCGGGCCGCTGTGAGACCGGTGGTAGTTATTGGTGCACCGCCTGGTATGCGTCCTGGAGCCGCCCTTCGGCGCCGGGGTAGAGTGTTGTCCCCGGTACAGCCACACGGGCCCACGGCGGGACAGCAGGTCCAGGACAATGATGCAGGACTCGCGGATGTCGGCCAGCCACACCGCGTGATCCGCTGTGTTTTTTCCCACTACGATGCGCAGTCACCTCTTCCCTCTCATGAGCGCACGGTCGCCAGCCGGACCACCGTCTTTAAGCACCCTGGCGCGGATGGCCGGTCCGCTTCCGAGGCATCTGCTGCCCTCCACCACGCAGTCCGTGGACAAGCCTTGCTCTTCACCCAAACGGTCCACCCGGAGAGGCGGCACCGGAGGGGTTCTGCTGGAGGTCTCAGGCGGCGCCGCCCGCTCGACGTTTCCCGGTGGCTGCGCTGGGCTGTGGCGTGGTGCAGTACCGGGCCAAATGGCCAGTCTCGCCACACCGGTAGCAGATATCAGTCCACGGCACGCTGCGGAGCCGTGTCCCCCAGGTTGGGGAGCTTGGGTACGCTCAACCCCGTCGGGGTTCTCTGGGACGGCACGATGCTCGGTTCATACGTTCTCCCACCGTGTCAGCGTCCCGCCTTGGATACCCGGCCCGCGAATGCGTGGGAGGTATACTGCTCGGTCCCTCGACTTGTATCAGATATCAGACCTGCCAGTCCACAATTGTGCTACAAGTTCATCCACCTATCGGTGTAGACGGTGAAGTCAGAATTCACACCTGCAGTCCTGTATTCGTCACTCTTTTCCACTTTGTCCCCCTTTTACGTTTCAACTCATCCCCTTGACTACGATGTTGCCCCATCATCAGGCTATTCTTGCTAGCGGTCTCACTACACACTGCTCCTATTTGCTTAACCAACTACCCCACCCTCAGCCCTATCATTCTGGTTCCTACCCCCCTGCCAATTTCGTTTGAACTCTCCAGAGGACCTCTAGCAGACTTGACCGCACAGATATTGGTCTCCTTCGGGATCAGGTGTAACCCGTCCCATGTGTATAAGTCGTACCTTCCCCAGCAGAAATCTCAATCATCCAGATATTTGGTCCCCTGGCCCCTGCGCCAGTTCCTGGGCCACGTATTTATCTGCCAAATTCTCCTATTCTTACCATCACTGGCGAGAGGCTCTGGAGCAAACTAGAGTCCATCACCCTGTTGTCTTGCTTTTCAGCTTTCTACCACGCTCCCTGACATCTCTCTTCAGGACCTCCTCAATTACCCTGCCTATGTCATTGCTGCCAATTTGGGCCAAGACTTCGAGCTGTTCGCCTTCCCCTTCAGAAGACCGTGAACCTGACCCGAGATATCCCTGACCCTGGTATCTAGGAGGCAAGACACCATTCGGGTGTTTCCATCGCGTCCACAGAATCTCGCCACTATTTCTCCATCCATGGACTCTCCTCTCAATATTGCAGTGCTCTTCACCTCTCCTCTCTTCCGACCCTGAGCACCAGAGACCCGGCGCTGCGGCTCCCCTCTGGTAGTTCGTCCCGCTCAACAGTATCTATAACAGTATACTCATTACTGAGGGAAACGGCACGGGAGTTCTCTGTACTGGCCACCCATTTCCATTCCTTCTTCTGACAGCCATCCAGTAACCCGCCCACTGCAGCCGAGGGTGACGGCTTCCCTGTAGCTCCTATCTATCACTTCCTCAGTCTCCCGTGTGAGCCGAAGGAAATCGAGCTGGAGTTCCAGTTCCTGACCACATTCCCCGAGGAGTCGCGGTTCTGTGCACCTGGTGTAGATGGGATTATCCTGGAGGCTGGAATTCTCATAGAATTCCCACATCTCTCACACAGAACGCAACCCAGTCCCTGGACCATTCTCACTGCACTAACGGAGTACTCGCGGATCAGCGATGAGGAAAGGAGGAGGAGGAGGAGATGGAGAAAGAGAAGAAAGAAGAAGAGACGTACTAGATACCTACCTCAACAAGCCTGATGAGCAAATAATTCTAATATTTGACTTAATTGTTTGCTTTACGATGAAGGAGCGTGAATTTTAAACCGCCAATTTGTAGAAGCCGGTGGCAATGTATAATTCGGTTGCTTATTTCTGATTTTATACTATATTTTCTCCCGATTCTGTAAACGAGAGAGCGGGTTTAAAGCCGTACAAAACAATAGTGGGCTTAGAGAGTCGACCAGGAATGGCTCCATGTGATTTTGCAAACGGCGGTTGTTCTTTTACGGATATTAATAGATTATAGTGTCCCAATACTTCACCAGTTACTGTGGGAATTTCACAGGTATTGGGTGTAGCTTAGATATTTTAAGAGCTTCTATTAACCACGTGTGGGGCAGAATCAAGTGCTTTATGGCACTCAGTATAACAGCGTGAAAGATTTCTGCTTTTTGGCCGGACTTGATTTAGAATTGAAGAATCTGCGCTTCTGCAAGTATATTATGGTAATCTAAGTGAGTGCTGAGTAGTTGCGAGATACATGGTGTTACAATTTTATATACAGTTTGTAAACAAGTAATAGGACGATATTTTGATGGGTTGTTTGTGATTTCTCCTTTTGGTAAGAGATATTTTTGTCTTATCAAACATTCGGGCACTTTCTCAGAATTTTAAGGAAAACGGTTGATATGTTTTGATAGGTACGGATCAATATAGATTATTACTATTATTATATTTAAAATAATTTATTCTTAGATAAGTGCGCTGCTCACTAGACGCGCTTTTAAATGTGTAATGCAATAACTCTTCTTTCTAATTCACATAAATGTCATCTATCTTAGCGCAGAATATATTTTATAAGTTAACCAACACCCGGTGAAAAACGATAACAACGTCTCTCTCTCTCTTTCTCTCTCCTCTATCTCTATTTCTATCTATTTCTCTCTTACACACACACACTCTCAGACTCACTCTTTCTCTCTCACACACACTCACTCTCTCTCTTTCTTTGTTTAGCAACAAATGATAACAGCACACCAACGTATTCAACTGTAATATGTCAACCCTAAACTTATGAAACACTCTGTGGATCATAATAATATCTTCTTTGCCCTGCTTCAAGCTTAGTAAAGATTTTTGCTCCCATTTCTCCGACATTTTCCCATGCGCTAGGTAACACCATTCACAAACTATGCTTAAATAATTTTACCTTCGGGAAGCGTCAAGAGGAAAAGAACCAGAGAGCCGCACGTGGCCATGAACATTGCTGATCGCACTGGCCGATTCGGGAGTCGAATACTCGGTTTGTTTTCCCATCCGCCCGACCTGGGATGCCTTTGGTAATGGCTGTTCAGCTGATGGTCAACTCTCATTCCGCTCATCTACCCAGCCCTGCTGACTGTGACTGTCAAGACAGCCTGTTGGTGCTGTGTATTGTGAGATCCCCGCTCATACCGGCTGCTGGCACGTTAGTGATCAATAAGCTGTTGCTGGATATGCACACACCCAGGGAACACCCCAAAATAACTAAAGAGTTGTTTTCTCAAACCAATACTGGTATGCTACTCACGCATCTTCCTTAACCTTTTCTTGTTGTGGTTAATGCATGCGAATCTACACCATATGCCCACCGCCCACACTTGCTGAGGCCTCACTCTTTCCGGAAGCGAATACAACACCGAAGACGTGGATGCCCTCACTGAACTTAGCTTGACCGCCATGTGTTGCGACCTGCGGTTCCTTATGGCCGCTGGTCTGAGTCAGGCTGGGCGCCTGTGACGTCACAGACGGCAGCAATGTCAGCCGCACGCGGCCCACGCCCTGTCGATGATCTTTCAGACAATTTAATTAACGAGAAAGGTCGCATTTCTTTTTGCAGAAATTAAATATTTCGCTTCATTGTTGAAAACTTTTGCAGATATTAAATCGCTGATCCCCCTCATAAATTAAAGAAAATTTCAAACAAAGAAAAATTAAATTAAGGAGATTCGGACCTTGTCATCAATTAAAATGCTAATTGATTGCGGAATTGGCGATATTTTGCAATAGTCTGTCTCGGATTTTGAAGGGTGTGGAAAATGCGGAGGTTTAAGTCCGAACAGTTTTGTTTTTACGTGTTTCTGCCGGCCTGCTGTCTCCTCAGACTATTAGTTTGATTTGCCGTTGTAAATTGCACCAACTGCGCGCATGCGTGATGGAATCTCGGGCAGTTAATGGGAACATGGACAGGGGCAAAAAAGAACAGAATTTGCCCGTTTAATGTGAGTTGCATCGAATTCTGTTTCGTTCCAAGACTCCGTGACGGGTTTATTTCGTCCGGCTTTCTGAGAACTCACTCAGAGTGAACATGTCATTTTCAGCTGACTTGGGCAGGGGAGGTCGTGTTGTGCCGAAGGGCCCATTTCTGTCCATCACGGTCCTATGTATCTATCTCGGACTTTATTTATTCAATCCGGAGATCAGGTACACTTCTGTACTGCTCTTTCTTTACATGAGTGAAAATAACCTCTATCGGACAAGGTCAATGTGTGTTGTGTATAATAATCGATGTGAAGAGAGATATTTATTCTCCATTCCCCACCCCGCACATCCCGATTGTTTTCCTGTACTTTGTGAACGTCTCGCAGCCTTCGCTTCTGTCACTATTGTTGCCGCTATTTATTCCGAGCGGTACATTTATGAAAATTCCCAGTTCATTACAGGAAAACTGATTCTTCTTCCTTCCCCATTAGCTAAACCAACAAAGGAGGTATCTAATGGGTTTCGGTGAGAAATGTTTATTGCTCTTTTGGGCGAAAGCAAACCATTTCTATGCATTGTCGACGTTTAGACCCAAGAACCTAAGTAAGGCAGCTGATGATCGTGGAGGGGTCGTACCGGCGATGTTTCGTGTTCCAGCTTTCCTGTTCTTCTGGGAGACTACAAAAATGACAGTTTTATGAAATAATGAGTTATTCATTAATCGGGGATTTTCAAACCTTGCGGGCTGCTGGTAACTGTCACAATTCATCTTCAATAGAGTTAGAACCTAAACAGCACAACACGGCATTTGGAATGGGGAGTACAACCGGAAATGCGGAAAGTTCTCCGGGTTTTAGCAGCACACAAGGAAACAGAAGCCGTAGGAATTTTTATCCAGGTCCCTGTGCCGATGAAGCATTGATAAAGAGTGAAGACAGGTTAGTTTTCAACAGCAGCGGTGATTGACGAAACGTGGATGGAACAAAGGATAAAAATAATAGGGTAAGTCAAAGTCAGAGTAGATGTATTATTAAAGTAATATATGTGTCGCCATGGATAACTTGAGATTAATTTCCTTGCAGACAATTGCAGGAACAACGAAATAAGATGGAATTTTTTTAAAAAACTGTGCATCTATACGGACAATCAATGTACAAGGAAATACATATTGTGCAAATTTTAACAAATCATCGATTCTTCATTTTCCCCCTTTGGTTATCTATTGCAAATGGCAAGGCTGCACAATGGGCCAGAATACAGCGGTAGAAGGATAAACGCAGAGACCGTTTCACAGTTGGATGTTTGGCAAAAGTGTTTTTTTCTGTCGCGGACAGTTGTCCCACCACAGAAGTCTGTTATATGCTAAAAAGGGAAGATGAGACGTTGTTTTTCAAGCTGGAGTTGGGTCTTGCATTGCACCCGAATAGGTTATGGTCGCTAAGTCAAAGTATTCAACTCTCTGTGATGGTTGTTGACTATTCTCCTCTAATGCACCTGCTTAATCATGCACAAAACACTTTTATGCAGCGTCTTCATGACCATTTTCTCGAATCCAGAAGACCATAAGACATAAGAACAGCGTTAGTCCATTCAGGCCATCGAGTCTGCTCCGCCATTCCATCATGGCTGATCCCGGACCCCATTCACCTGCCTTCTCGCCATATCCTTTTATGTCATGACCGATCACCATTCGCCTGAAATATATCCAAGGACTTGCCCTCCACCGCAGCCTGTGGCAGAACATTACACAGATTCCCGACTCTCTGGCTAAAACCATTTCTCTTTAACTCCGTTCTAAAGGGTCGCCCCTCAGTTTTGAGGCTGTGCCCTCTAGTTCCGGATACCCCCACCATAAGAAGCGTCCTCTCCACACCCCACCCCCCATCTAGTCCTTTCCACACAATCCAAATATATATGACATGGATTGGCTTTCAGTTATTAAGTTGTATGTTTAATCCTCAAAGGTCAGCAGATTTCCTTACAGTATTCCTATTTTCCTTCATCTCCATTCTGCCTGATAGCTTCATGCACTTGCACACAACCTGGGATCATGTCACTAATAATGGGTTCACTGCCTTCCTAACAGAGAGTGCTAGACATCCTCCTTTCTTCTATCGTTTCCAGTCCTCTGGAACATTTCCCAAATCTAGTGTGTGTTTTTTCGGTCGATTGCTATTTGCACACCTTAAATCTCTGCAGCGACTCCCATTAGGATGGTCATGAAGTCTCTTGTGGATACTGTAGAGAGCACAGCGGATGCAGGTGAAGTTGCAGATCATGACGATGAAATGGCAAATGGAGTTTGACCAGGGCAAGTAGGAGGTAAAGCAATTTGGGAGGTCGGATGTGAAATGCGGGTAGATTGGTAATGACCGTGTTGATGTGCACACCGATATGGGGACCAGGTTCATAGCTCCTGGGAAGAGACCAGACAAGAATATGAGCTGGTTTACAAAAAAACAACAACAGATGCTGAGGACTTGATTGCCTTTATTCAGCCAGACACTGATATCAATGATCAGGAAATAGTGCTGCAGTTTTATAGAACTCCAGTTGAGCCGCACCTGGAGCATTGCATTACATTCTGTTCGCCCCACTACAGGAAGGATATATATAAAAGTACTTATATAAAAGTACGGTTTATTAATGAGTTTGTATTTTATAGCAATAGTTTGGTGAATGATGTTTACCACTTTACTGTGCCTGTGTAAGTAATCAGGTTGAGATAAACTGCTGCAGGATTCTGTAAGGTGTTGGATTGTTTTTGATTTCTCTTGGCATTTTCTGTATTTATCGTCTTGAATTTTTTGGTCTTCAATTATGTATTTTTGATCATTTTCGTGTTAACTACCGGGTCCTGTATTACCACGACGAACTCTTCTATTTATGGGAAGATGTCTCCAACTCTGAGCCGGCCGGTCGGGATCTCTTGAAGAGGTCTAGTCTGCTCAAATCGTCATTATCATTATTGTACTTATTTTTCTGAGCTGAAGCTGGTAAAAACGGAGCACGTTCTTTTCTCAACTGTTATTCTCGTTATATTTAGGTTTGTGGCTTTCTGAACAGTTACACAGATATTGCTGTGTCGCCCTAATTGTATAACGCTTTAGTACTGACTTTGGAATTATACCAGCTGTAGATGTTACAGTCAGGACAATTTATACTCTGTTCATTTTGCGAAGTTTTCTTTTAAATTTCCTCTTATTATTGCTATTCTATCGTTTATTTTGTATCTCCGCAGTTTGTTATCTTTTTCACACTGATTATACACCAGTTGGTGCGGTGTTTCAGTGAATCCATTGTGATTGTTGGATATATTGATTAGGCCCACAAGAAAAGAAATCTTTGTCTCGTACACTGTGACATATTGTACTTTGATAATAAGTTTCCTTTGAACATTGAACTTTGCACTTGGATTAACGGGCTTCTGGTGTGAAGAGTGTTTTAACAAACTGGAGTCGCTTTCTCCGGAGCGTCGCGGACAGAGGAGAGGTATGATAGAACTTTGTAAAAGTTTGAACGGGACAGACAGGGCCGACAGCGGGAATCGACTTCTGATGGAATGGTATAATATGAGACGTATGAAGATAAGGCGAGGGGGAGGGGAGTTTATAGAAGATATTCGGGACAAGAGAATGGTGGGTACCTGGAATATACTATCTGCGTCTGGGATGAAGGATGATTAAGAGACATGTGCAGACAATGTGCATAGAAAGGAGGGATATTGACTGTGTACCGGCAGAAGTGATTCATTGAATTAGCCCCCATATAGTAATAATTTCGGAACTGCATCAGGAGCTGAAAGCCCTTTTCCTGCGCTGGTCTGTTCTCTGTTCCAAGTCTGTTCTAGTTCTGTCAGCCCAGTCAATCATCGGTACAGTCCTCACCGTCACTGGGCACATCCACAGGGAGCGTTGTCACTGGGAACCACCATCCATTATCGAGAAACCCCATCATCCCGGCCATGCTCTCGTCTCGCTGCTGCCATCCGGAGGGGGGTGGAGGAGACTTCGGTCCCAGAGAACCAGGCTGAGATTCAGTTATTACCCTTCACACTGCAGGCTCCTGAGCTACTGTGGGTAACTGCACGCAGCTCGACGCAGAATTGATTCCATAACCTACTGACGCGATTTGAAAGCATCTACAATTACATACATATATTTATCTATCTCTTTATCTATCTACCCATCTCGTTACTCAGACATTTACTCTTATAATTATTATTATTATTTCATTTTTCAGCTCAAGCTGGTAGAAACTGATCTACGGGCATAGCCAAGCACACTGGTTTTTCAATTGCGAGGAACTTCCGGGCTATTCCAGTGGTGTTTAGTCGTATACATTGCAAAGGGTATTTCTATTTTCCCAGTTGGCCGCCGCCCAGGTCAGTGCTCTTCCACTGAAGAGAGAGGTGACGAAGGCAATCCTGACTCGAGCCGTCAACTGCAGAGATGGCTGGAGCTCGAAGTATAAGACGCACAGGGAAAGGAAGTTGCGGCTTTGGGTTTGGGATCCTTCGAGGCGTCGGGCAGCGGAATCCGGGGCTCAGAGAGGGGAGGTTGGCTGCCCCGGGGTTGCAGGAGAGAGGTGATCAGACAGTCAGTGGTTTCCTGTTGCTTCCGGATCGGGCATCCATCTCGGCAGAAAACTCCCTTTAGGTGAGCATTCTCTGCTGGGTCAGTCGATGGTTTGCCGATCCTGTCAGGAAATGTCGAGAACGCTTGACTCAAACGCAGAGCAGCGGATACGATCCAACGGGGAACGGTTATTTTAGTAATAAACTGCAAAATAACAAGCCACAAGGGGCCACTGAGCAAGACAGAACTGACACTAAACACGACGAGGCAACAAGGTAACTGATGGCTCGGAGCGAGGTTTTGAGGTCAGCTGGATCGGATACGTGAACATGGACTGTGCATGAGAGCTGAGTTTAAACAGCCTGCAGGTAGTGAGTTGGAAACGAGTGGCAGGTGACTCCAGTTAGCTGGGTGGAAGCTGGGAGGAGCCTACATGTGCAGGCCTCACTGGAAGTGGATGTGTGGATGTCGTCTACTTCGATTTTAGTCAGGCGTTGACAAGATCCCTCATGGGAGGCTCCTCCAAAGTATTAAGCTGCATGGGATCAGTGGTGAATTGGCCTCTTGGGTTCAGAACTGACTTGCCCACAGAAGACAGGGCGTCGTGGTCAAAAGGACATTGGAGCTGGAAGTCTGTGATTACTGGTGTTCTCCAGGGATTTGCGCTGAGACCTTTTTTGTTTGCGAGGTTTAAAAATGACCGGAATGGAAATGTAGACGGGGGTGGGGGCTGCAAATAAATTTGTAGATGTTACGAAGATTGGTGGTGTTGTGGATAGTATAGGTGATTGGCAAAGGATACATTGGGAAATAGATCTGTTGAAGAAAATTGGCAGATGGAGTTTAACACGGCCAAATGTGAAGCGTTGCACCTCACAGGTCAACTATAAAAGGGGAGTATACTGGTAAGCGCAGCCCCTTAACAGTGTGATGAACATTGGGGTCTCGGGGTCCAACTTCACAGCTCCCTCGAACTAGCGACAGAGATTTATACGGAGTTTAAGAAGGCATATGGCATGTTGACTTTATTGGCCAAGGGATTGAGTTCAAAAGTCAGGAAATCAAGTTGCAACTTTATAAAACATTAGTTAGCCCGCATGTGGAGTATGGTATACAATTCTGATCATCCCATTGTCAGGATAAAGTCGCGGCTTTGGAAACGGTGCACAAATGATTTACCAGGTTGCTGCCTGGAGAAGAGTACACGTGCTATAACGAGAGTTTGGACGGAGTGGACAGACAGTACTATTTCATGCCAGGTTTGAAATGTCTAATACCAGAGAACATGCATTTAATGTGAGGGGGTAAGTGGGAAGGGATGTGAGGGGCAAGGTTTTACACAGAGAATAGTGGCTGCCTTTAATGCGCTGCCTGTCGTGGCAGTAGGGGCTGACGTGTTAGAGATGTTTAAATGACGTTTAGATAAGCAGGTGGCTGTGAGGAAATAGTCGGATATGGACAAGAGAAAATCTGCAGATGCCGGTAATCCGAGCTACACACAGAACAAGCTGGAGGAACTCAGCAGGCCAGGTAGCACCTGGTAAAGAGTAGAGTCGCTGTTTCGGGTCGAAACCTAAAGGATCTGGACATTGTGACGGCATAAGGGGTTTGTTTGGTTGCCCCTTTGATTATTAATTGGTTTCTGCAAACATTACAGACAGCAAGGCCTGTTCCTGTGTTGGACTGTTCAATGAACGTCTCTGCAGGCGGTTCTGTTCTGCTGGGTCAGATCCCACTAACTCTAACCACTGTCTGGTTTTACCTTGCCGCACTCTGCGACCTTCTCTTTAGGATCACCAATGTGTGCCACTGATAGTCGTTTACCTGGTGCCTTTTCCCTAGGCTTAATAAAGTGTATGATGTTATCACTGTTTACTGCTACTCCCCACTAACATTAGCTGCGTTCAGACTTTCCCCGGGACCGTTCAAAGATGCTGTCGTCCTCGCTGGGCTGGAGGGGCACGGATTCTGTGTACGGTGTGCGAGTGTGCTCAGAGACCAGCGCTGTGCCCGCAATTCAGCTGGGAGCTGTGCCAGGCTCGGTTTGAAAAGTTGGCCGACATGTGCCTAGGGGCTCCCAGTGGTTGCCAGGAGCAGCCCGCTGGACATTGTCTCTACCCGAGGCCCCACGTTCAGCACAGCCCGCAACAACAGTCCGTGAAGCTCACTCTCTCCCTACCCCTCCTGATGGTGCCTCGCCCCATCCTCGAATCCGTTCCGCAGGCCCCTCCCTGAGCCTACCCCACAACAGGGCATGCCCGTGCCGGTGCCAGCCTCCACAGATCACCCAGTACCAACTCCGTGCCAGCGCAATGATTGCAAGTGCACTGAATTTGCAACCCAACCTGCCAGCAAAACAGTGATATCCCTGGCATCGCCGGATCCCCCATCCCACTCCCGGTACAGCTCAGCACACACCTGCCCATCTTCCTGGTACTACATAGGCTGCCCCTCCCCCCATGGGGATAGGCACAGAGAATAAAATGTCCCATCCCAATGTGACATGGCCCTGACGCAATCTATCAGATAAGTTGCCTTTGTCCCAACCATTGCTCCTCTATTTGGCAACCTAAAACTTTCTTGTTTATAGTTTTATCTGAAATTTATTAGTAAATGTACGTTTCAAGCTGAGACATTGTCTGTTTTTCTCCCTTCACAGATGCTGACCGACCTGCTGAGTGTTTTCCGCAGGTTGTATCTTCACAAACCTCCCTCCATCTACCTCTCCTTCCTTTCTCTGTTTCCCTCCAGTCCCCCGTCTCGCCCTACCTCTCCTTCCCTTATTATCTCTCCCCTATTTCCTTCTCTCTGCCTCTCTTCTAGTTCTCGATCTTTCTCGACGCTAAAAGGAGACTGGCCCAAATAGCTAGCTGCTGGGATTCACAGCAATTGGCAAAGTGGATCCCCTGTTACTACGGCAACAGGAGACAGAGGGATTATAATCGGCTGCTTGTGATCTGTGTTGATCCACAGGTATTGGTATTGGAACCCTTGATGTTTGAAATGGATGAGCGAAATGGTGGGTTGTTGTGGAGTGGGGGGTTACATTGATTTTGGATCAGGCTACATGTTCAGCACAACGTCGTGGGCCGGAGGGTCTGTATTGTTCTGTATTGCTCCATATTGTATGTTCTATGTTCTAATTCAGAGCAAGAAACAACCTGCTGTATGAACTCTGCGTGTCGAGCAGCGTCGGTAGGAGGAAAGGAACTGTCGAGGTTTTGTTCGAAACCCTGCATCAGCACTCGAATGGATTCTGTTGTGTTGATAGACAAAGAGTTTTCGGAATTAAAAAAAAAGTTTACTTTGACTTACTATCTAACCTTCAACCGTGTTTTGATTAAATATCTGACCTTTAACTATCCTAAACTGGGAATGATGTTTTCATTGCTATCCTATTAATTTCCATCAAATCTCCCCTCAGTTATCTCCACCCCACTGAACTTGCTCGCTACACCATCAACCCACACGGTTCTGCACATGCTGGAAATCCGAAGTAACACACACAAAATGCTGGAGGAGCTCAGCAGGTCAGAAAGCAATGGTGGGATCTGAAGGCATTCCTGATGAAGGGTCTCGGCCCGAAAGGTCGCCTCCTTGTTCCTCTCCATAGATGCTGCCTGACCCGCTGAGTTCCACCTGAATTTTGTGCGTGTAACTCCAGCTCATTCTGTCCAACATTTTCAAACATACTAATCAGCACAAATTAAATCGTGCGGCCGGTTCAATTCCAATGACAGCTCCCTCTTGGTTTTGGGTAATTACACCGACACGGACTCTGAGTGAGAAGATGAAAGCTGTGTAACTGGGAGACTCCAACAATAGCTCTCACAGGGTATTCACTGGTGAGTTTTGTTTTCAGGGTGTTATATTAATTCCAATTACTTTAATTTGTTTCAGTTTATTGAAGATTGAGTTCAAGAGCGGCGAGGTAACATCGTAGCTGGGCCACACTGAGAATATTACATCCAGGCAGGACGCGGAGGAGATTTACCGGGATGCTTTAATTACAGAGCAGGTCGTGTAAGGAAAGGTTGAGCGAGCTATGGCTTCTCTCTTTGGAGCGAAGGAGGATGAGATGTGACGTTTTAGAGATGTACAATTTGACAAAAGGCATGTAAGGAGCATATAGCCAGAGACGTTTACCCAGGAGGGAAATAACCAATATGAATGTCCATCATTTAAGGGGATTGGATGAGGTTATTGCGGGGAAGTCAGAGATGAGATTTATTACAGAGAGAATGGCGGGTGCGTGGAAAATCCTGCCAGGAGTGGTGGTAGAGGCTGATACATCACAAAGACTCTATCACAGGTACATGGATGATAGAAAACTGCACCGTTATGTTGGAAAGGAGGGTTAGATTGATCTTAGAGTAGGCTGAAAGATCGGGGGCCGAAGAGCGTGTACTGAGTTGTCGTGTTTGATGTTCTTTGTTCCAAATGTTCACACGTCCATCTAGTCCAAGTGATTTTTATTCAAAAAATATGCCAAACAGTGAATATGTGAGTCATGTTGTTAGTTTGCAGACAAGATCTGTGTTTAGGGCTGAGTTAGTTGGGCGGCCTCATGTCATTCTCAGCCCCACGAGTTTGGCGTGGAACAGCAACACAGTGTCAGCTGTATTTAAACCCTGCGTTGCTTGAGAAGAGTTTTCATTTACCAGTTCACCTTTACACCAGGGAAGATGTCACTTATAACAGGAGATCAGTTCGAATGTGAGATGATCGGGCTTTATCCTTTTCCGATATCGGGGAGCTGTCGAGTTTATGCCGGGGAATGAACTCCAATCTGCAGTACAAGAGCTCACTTCATTTTACCATCTCTGCCTCAAGTAAAGAGAAAATCCATTATCCTCTGTGCCCTGAGAGGCCGGTAGCAAGGAGGTAAACATTTCACAGGGAAAAGCATGGGCATGCCCACCTCCCTTTGGACAGTTACCTCACCACAGAGAGTTTCATTTCGACACCAAAGAGTTTCATCTGTTTTATCGGTACTCTGGAGATTTCCAATTAAATATTACAAACTATTTATATGAGAGCTGATATTTCACCCGCTGACACAGTCACTATATTCCATCTTCTTAAAACTGTTATTTATTTTCATGAACGATCCGAAGTTTGGTTTGCCGTGGAGATTGGCAGGTGTATAAATTCAGGGTTGAGGAAGATTCCTTCCACTGATTTGCATTCGGAACGACTGTCGGCTGCTGAAATTCTCTGATCAACAAACTCAGAAAATGTTGGAAACATTTTCCCGCATCAGGAATACATACTATCTGGTCATTTTGGCTATCGGTATTCCTGGTAAGTGACGTTGAGTGCTGTGCTATAATTTAGCACAAGTCATGAACGCTGAGCTCAGCACTATCATTGACGATAATGATCTGCGACTTGATGAAAGGAGAAACAGTTTTAATGAAATTGCCTGCAGACGGCATGAAAAGGAAGAAAAAGAAACGAGTACAGGTTGTATGATTGTTGTTGGGTGAAATAACGTGCTGTGTGATATTAAACAACAGGGCAGTTAAAAGATCAATGCAAGGTTTATAATCTCTAAAATATCAGATCTGCGCTTGTTCCCGTTGGCGGAAATCCGTATCAATGAGCACGTGATTCACAATAAGAATTCTCAGTTAAATTGTTAAAACTCCCTTGTTGTAGCCCTCATTTATTGTGACGATAACTTTGGGGTATCCGCACTTTACTAGGCACTGAAAATAGTATCGGGAATTCATCGATCTTGCAAAATTTATTGGTTGATTTGTCGCGGGTTAATCGCAGCTTTTAACGTTTGCTGAACGCACAGACCATTTAGCTACAACTAACACGTTGCTATTGTCACATGATCGCAAATGAAAACAAAATGCTTGTCATGTGTGACTTCGCATTTATTGTTTGTTTGTTTTCTTGTTTGCTGATGCGTTCGATGTCGTTAATATTGTCAATTTAGAAAGAGGAAGCAGGAATGTTAAAACACATTAGCATTCAACAAATTTAAGTTTTGTCAGAAAGGCACTTGCGTATTGCAAATGTGCACATAATCCCTTATATAATAACGTAATTGCTTCTTTCGGAAATTTGCTAATTGTTAAAGTACTTTTATACTCCCGTTTTCTCTCGCTAAATTCTGTTACCATGAGAGTTTGCCTTTCATTTATGACAGTTTTGTAAGTAAATAGTATCTGGCATGTTACGGATAGTTTTGAAATGTTTGTCGATATCTGGACAGACCCGCATAATTACAGGTGATAGCATCCGCTTGAGGATTATACACGGGTTATTCTGTTGACAATGGCGATTGTGTTGATAAATACCAGAACTCGGTGTAGGTATCATTCTCACGGACAGATACACTTGAACAGCACTCAGAAAAATGTGCTGGTTCTGGTCATAGAAGCGCGGAGGAAAGCTAGATTTCTGACAACTTCTGGGATTTCCATAAACCTCATTGTCTCAGAATGAAAAAGAAAATGCTGGAAAATGTCAACAGGCCGGGAAGTATCGATGGAAAGGGAAATGCATTTAATGTTCCGGCTACGTCTGATGAAGATTCTCAGACCTGAAGCAGCAGCTCTGTGTCCCGCTCTCCAATGCTGTCTGACTTATTGAGTGCATATACTGTTTTAATTTAAAACCAGATTTTCCGCCTTCGAAGATAGACATTTATTTCGCTATTTTGTTACTCTGCTATTGTTTAGTTAAAACACTGACGGCTTTCATTTCCACGAGGTGACACAATTGGTAAGTTTTTGTATTTTATCACTATGCCAAACCGTATTACTTCTCAATCAGAGGAAATACAGATTAATAAAGCATGTTTCAATAAGATATATTAAATTACGCGATGAAGATATATAACTAGGTATGCGGTGAAATTGTCCACCTTTCCTTTGTTTCTTTTTGCTGTTCTGGCATTGGGTCTCGAGTTTGATCGATATTGCACTCACCACGGCAAATGTCCGTCTCTGGATGTCAGCGAGTCTTAACGTCTGCACAGGACACGTTTAAACGGGAGTTAAAGACTGAGAGCTGACGATTTGGTTAACGTGAACATCGGTGTGTTTTTCCTGTGTGTAGAACAAGAGGCAAGTACTACAACACAAGATCGTCCCGATCTCACCGTCAGGCGACAGCAAGGATGTTGAAAGATAGTGTCTGTCTGCGCTACTCAGAGAAAATTGTGTAAATAACTTGCTGGAAAATGCATCTTGATATAAAATAACCTAGAATTAGAACTCCCCAAGTTGTAGAGATGCGAGCAGACACAAATTCATTTCTTCAATCTGATGTTGGGTTCTGGGCCCGAAACGGTGACTCTTTACTTGTTCCAGAGATGCCGCCTCAGCTGCCGTGTTCTTCCGGATTGTTGTGTGTGTCACTCCGGTATCTTTCGAAGGTCTTGTGGAATGGGACTGACAGAGCAGATCGTGCTTTTCGCTTTACAACACTTTACAGAGGCTGTCAGGAATAGTCAGGGGTTACCCAATGACAGACAAAGCATGTTGGTTTGACCCACAATGACTTTACCTGTTGCAGTGTGTGATAACTACCTTAACTCATTTTCATACAATTTTATCAACGCGTGAAAGACGTCACGTGACAGAGGGAGTTTATTTTCCTTCGCACACACGGTGCAGTTCATTCTCCCTTCACTACACGCACTTTATTGCGTTCTGCACTAACAGGACTCTCGATTTTATCCATAAAACTGGAGGCTCGAGCTAGCACAGAGAGAAAAAATACAATAGAAAACCAGCACCTTTCCTCTACTTAACTGATGGACTGATGTCATTGATGTCAGGGAACGTTATACTGATGGACTGTTGTTATTGATCTGAGGGAAGGTTATACTGATGGACTGTTGTTATTGATCTGAGGGCAGGTTATACTGATGGACTGTTGTTATTGATGTCAGGGCAGGTTATACTGAAGGACTGTTGTTAATTGATTTGAGCGATGGTTATACTGATGGACTGTTGTTATTGATCTGAGGGAAGGTTATACTGATGGACTGTTGTTATTGATCTGAGGGCAGGTTATACTGATGGACTGTTGTTATTGATGTCAGGGCAGGTTATACTGAAGGACTGTTGTTAATTGATTTGAGCGATGGTTATACTGATGGACTGTTGTTATTGATCTGAGGGAAGGTTATACTGATGGACTGTAGTTATTGATCTGAGGGAAGGTTATACTGATGGACTGTTGTTATTGTTCTGAGGGAAGGTTATACTGATAGACTGTTGTTATTGTTCTGAGGGAAGGTTATACTGATGGACTGTAGTTATTGATCTGAGGGAAGGTTATACTGATGGATTGTTGTTATTGATCTGAGGGAAGATTATACCGATGGACTGTTGTTATTGATCTGATGGAAGTTTATATTGATGGACTGTTGTTATTGAACTGAGGGAAGGTTATACTGATGGACTGTTATTAATGTTCTGAGGGAAGGTTATACTGATGGACTGTTGTTATTGATCTGAGGGAAGGTTATACTCATGGATTGTTGTTATTAGATTAGATTATGAGAACACACAGTCCTCTTTTATTGTCAGTTAGAAATGCATACAAGCAGTAAGAAATGATACAATGTGTCTCCGGAGTGATATCACAGAAAACAGGACAGACCAAAGACTAATGCTGACAGAACCACATAATTATAACAAGTAGTTACAGCAGTGCAAAGCAATACCATAATTTGATGAACAAACCATGGGCACGGTAAATAAATTCTCAGAAGTCCCAGAGTCGATCGACTCCCGAGTCCCCGATAGCAGGCGGCAAAAGGAACAAACTCCCTACTATAAACCTCCAGGCACCGTCAACTTGCCGATGCCTTGGAAGCAGCCGACCACAGCCGACACGGAGTCCATCAATCCGAAAACTTCGAGCTTCGGAAGAGCCTCTCTGATACAGCTTCCCGAGCGCCATCCTCTGCCGAGCGCCATCAACCTTGCCCCGACCGCTGAAACGCGCAAATCAGAAGATTTCGGGGTCTTCTGCTCCGGAAAATCCGATTAACACACAGTAGCAGCGGCAGCGAAGCGGGCATTTCAGAAGTCTTCCGGGTGTTCCTCCGTACTCTCACGTCTGTCTACATCAAATCAGAATTGCGCACGGTCTCCTACTGGACAGATAACAGACATCACCACCGAAGTGGCCACGCGCGCTGCCGTCGCGCCGCCATCTTCTCCTCCTCAGTATGGACTGCTGCTAATTGATCTGAGGGAAGGTTATACTGATGGACTGTTGCTAATTGATCTGAGGGAAGGTTATACTGATGGACTGTTGCTAATTGATCTGAGGGAAGGTTATACTGATGGACTGTTGCTAATTGATCTGAGGGAAGGTTATACTGATGGACTGTTGCTAATTGATCTGAGGGAAGGTTATACTGATGGACTGTTGCTAATTGATCTGAGGGAAGGTTATACTGATGGACTGTTGCTAATTGAGCTGAGGGAAGGTTATACTGATGGACTGTTGTTATTAATCTAAGGGAAGGTTCATGATCTGATGGACTGTTATTGATCTGAGGGAAGATTATTTTCCTGAAACTTTAATGCTGTTTGCCTCCTGAGTCATGATGCCCGCCCTTCTGAAAAATCCAAGCGGTTTCTGCTTGTTTTTCTGGCTTCTAACATCTTTCTTTTTCGTTTTGTCCGGCGGAGCAGACTCGATGTGTCGAATAGGCTAATGCTGCTCCCATGTCTTCTGGGCTTATTGCTTTATGGGAGCGACCAGTCGAGCCCGGAAGGGACTGGGGGGCGGGGGGGGGGGGTGTCAGAGAAAGTGGCCGAATTGCCATGGTCCAGAAATAGACAGCAGGCGGCGGTCTGCAGTCCGTAATTTTCACCATTCAATGCTCCTTGGCGATAACCCGAGATGATCAATTTCGAAGCGGACTTGTAGACAGGTTAATGTTATCAAGCCCGTTGACGTTGGAACAACCGGCAACATTCTGGAAAATGACCAGCGTGTGTTCGCATCGTGGGGAAAATGGGGAAGGAGCGAGCGTTTCAGGTAGAAGGCCCCTTTTCAGAATTGGAAGGAGACAACGTTAGATTACTTGATATTTCTTTCTGTTTCAGCTGTCCATCTCTGTTGTTCACTCAGCCTGTTTTCTACAGTTTTACCCATTGTCCTTTTCATCTGAGAGTGAAGGACAGCCCTGGGAAAGTCTTCTGCTCTGCACTTTCTAAATCCTATATCTATCTATTTAGATTATGAAGCCACCTAGTCCTCATTTATTGCCATTTAGTCCTCATTTATTGCATGCTTTAAGAAATTATACAATATTTCGTCCGGTGTGACATCACAAAATATAGGACAGACCAAGACTGCAAAAACTTACAAAAACACATAATTATAACATATAGTTACAACAATGCAACAATACTGTAACTGGATGAAGAAGTCCATGAGCACAGTAAAAGTTCAAAGTCTCTCAAATGTCCCACATCTCACGCAGACGGGAGAAGCAAGAAATCTCCCTGCCATGCCGACCACAATCCGACTCTAAGTCATCTGAAAACTTCGAGCTCTGATCAGCTCTCCGACACCGAGCACAGAGCGCCATCTCTGTCCGAACGATTCGATCCCAACCTCGGTCGCCAACAGTAGGCAAAGCCGGGGATTTTGAGGCCTATCCTCCGAAAGATTCCGGACCACGCAGCAACGACAGCAGCGAACGAGCGTTTCAGAAATTTCTCCAGATGTTCCTCTGTGCTTTCACGTCCATTCTGCATCAAATCAGAATTGTCCACGGCCCCTATTTAACAGATACAATATGATTTTTTCACCGGAGGGCTGCGCATGCGCGCGGTCGCTGCGCTCTCTCTCCTCCCGCCTATTTGTCCATTTCACTCATCCATTCACCAGCAGCATTTCCTGGAGCCTACCCCTGTGACATGACTACCGAGCTTCCACTCGGAGAGAGGCGTCCCGTTCTCCACTCACCCTGCAGCATCAAGTGCCTATAACTCCAACCCAGTTCCGACGAACTACTTCTCTTCCAAAAGATCAGATTTGAGCGGCGATAACTTGCAGAACTTTGTTTTCTAGGTCCAGAGTTTCAGTTTTATAACGTTAGTCCCTCCAATCCACCTGTTATACATCCTAATGTTCATAGTTCAAAGTACATTTATTATCAGGTATGTACGTACCGCCATAAACCAGATTGAGATTTCTATTCTTGCGAGCATTTACAGGATTATAAAGAAAGGCTACATAATCGCTCAAATCCGGTTAAGATAGCGCTACCGAATAGGTGAGACAGCTCACCGGTACAGTAGTTTAAAAGTTAAGAAATCCGAATAAAACATCACTGAGACAAACTGTGTTCAGTTATTGCCGCAAACAGTGAAGAGGCCAGAGATGGCGAGGCGAATTGGGGGATGAGCCAAAATGGTTTGTTGCAGAATCATTGCAAATGGAGTTTTGATGCTCAAGCAAGTGGCCCTGTGCAAGCTTGGACCCTTCTGGCCACCGAGCTGATATGAAGAGCTTGAGAACGGCTTCCGGCTAAGCGACGAAATCTGGTCCCCGATCTAGTGGATGGGCGTCGGAGCCTTTTGCTGCAGTGGTGCCCGGTCCTGGTGCGAGATACGATCCTATGTTCTGAGCATTTACACGCTGCCCAGATCGGAAGCGAGAGCCGATGTTGCTCGCATTCCGCGATGTTCACTCCTCTCTCCAAGGCGCAGGATCCTTCCACTGTACATATGGTCAATTTAAACGCCGACCCATCTAGAGTGAAAAGTTTGAGTGTAGGGTTCCGGGACGAGATCTCATTTCGCTCGTTCTTAGCCATGGTCACTCCTCTCTCCATAGGGCTGAGGCTGTGAAGTTTGCCCTGGTAGCCGTGCTCCGTGCCCACTGGTATGATAACAGTTAAGCGAGACTTTGGGCCTACTCCGGGTTGCTATGATCTGAGGACTCAAATTTTTATGGTCTTTTGTTTTTATCTTTAGCGTTCTTTCAGGCTTTTGCTTTATGGCTGCCTGCGAGAAAATAAATCTCAAGGTTGAATAATTTATACATTCTTTGATAATAAATTTACATTGAATCTTTGAATAAGGCAAACTTCTGATTCCATTCCTGTTTTCTCTTCTCTGCCGCCCAGTGAATATAGTGGCGATTGCAATCCTTTCCCGGGGGAAGTGCGGCCTCTCCACGTGCACCACACGCTACCTGGTTGCCATGGCAGCGGCGGATCTGACGGCTGTCGTCACTGCGTTCTTCACACGGATCAAGTACTATTTCCCGGGATCCTTCCTGGAGACGTATCCCTTGTGTAGCATTATCTTTGTACTGCAATGTGCTTCCAGAGACTGTTCGGTCTGGCTCACGGTCACCTTCACCTTCGATCGGTTTGTCGCCATTTGTTGTCAGAGGTTAAAAGCCAGCTATTGCACGGGAAGGACCACGGCCTTGGTTCTGTTGAACACCTGCACTATTATGTGTTTTAAAAATATCCCCTTCTATTTCATTTATAACCCAAGAGAGCTAATCGATGGTGTTTTATGGTTTTGTAAGCTAAACCCAGCTTATTATACTGAACACCAGTGGGTAAGCTTTGACCAATTCGACAAGAGTTTAACCCCACTGATTCCATTCGCACTCATTCTGATCCTCAATGCCCTGACGGTCCGGCACATTTTAGCGGCCAGTCGGGTTCGTAAGGGACTGAGGGGTCAGAGAAAGGGGGAGAACTGCAGTGACCCGGAAATGGACAGCAGGCGGCGCTCTGCGATCCTCCTCTTCACCATATCTGGCAGCTTTATCATTTTGTGGTTGGCGACTGTTGTCAATTTCTTCAAGTATAACGTCGGAGGGACAGATCCCAATAATTACACCGATTCTGAATTTATCTTACAGGCACTTGGATACATGTTACAGAACCTGAGTCTGTGCACGAACACATTTATATATGGAGTAACACAGTCTAAGTTCAGAGAGCAGTTCATAGCCGCAGTTAAATGGCCAGTGATCACAATTATACGCTTGGTCAGGAGACAAAACAACTGACGACAGCCAGGGTTTATTCCCAATGGCTCCAGACTATGATGTGATACTGGAATCCAGATATTGTGATCGCTCGCTGAATATAACAACAATAGTTGGTCAGAATATAAATCTAGAAGAGGCCAAAATGTTAAATCGACAACGTCGTTGTTTATATTTTAGAGAAATCACACCCCAAAACTGTTGACAAACTATAAGTACAGCCTGACGGTGTCTTTTAAAGGCTCAGTATTATCCTCCTGCTTTTATATTCAATTCCCCTTGAAATAAATGCCTTCTTTACCACCGACTCAACCATTGAACTAATCTACTGGGAGTCTTGAACAAGGACTCCTATAACCCTCTGCACCTTTGATATTGAAATCTTCCCCCCATTTAGATAATGGTCCGCACTATTGTTCTTTCTACCAAAACGCATTATCATACATTTCCCAGCACTGTATTCCATTTGCCACCTTTTTTCCCCATTCTTCCAATTTTTCTAAGTTTTGCTGTGATCGGATTGTTTCCTCAGCACTATCTACCCCTCCACGCATCTTCGTATCATCCACAAACTTTGCCACAAAGCCATGGATTCCATTATCTACAAACGGTAAATCATTGACAAACAATGTGAAAGACAACGATCCCAATACTGACCTCTGAGGAACACCATTAATCACCGGCAGCCAACCAGCAAAAGCCCCTTTTATTCCTACTCGGTGGCTCCTGTCTGTCAGCCATTCCGCTATCCATGGCGGTATCTTTCCTGTAACGACATCGGATTTTATCATGTTAAGTAACTTGGTGTGTGGCACCTTGTCAAACGCCTCTGACTCCCTCTCGTCTGTCTACCCTGCTTGTTATTTCCTCGAAGAACTCTAACAGATTTCCTTCACAGAAACCATGCTGACTTTGACTTATTTTATCACCAGTCTCCAAGTACCTCAAAACCTCATCCTTAATAATAGATTCCAGCATTTTTCCAACCCGTGAGGTTAGGCTAACAGGCCTATAATTTCTTTTCATTTGCCCATCTCCCCTCCTAAAGAGCGGAGTGACGTTTGTAATGTTCCAGTCTCTCTCTCTCACTCTCTCTCTCTCTCTTACGCTCTCTCTCTCTCTCTCTCTCTCTCTCTCTCTCACACACACACACACACACACACACACACACACACACACACATACACACCACATACACTCACACACACACACAGACACACACACACACACACATACACACACACACACACACATACACAGACACACACATACACACACACACACACACACACACACACCACATACACTCACACACACACACACACACACACACACACACACACACCACATACACTCACACACACACACACACACACACACACACACACACACACACACACACACATACACAGACACACACGCACACACACACACACACCACATACACTCACACACACACATACACACACACACACATACACACGCACACACACACACACACATACACAGACACACACACACACACACACATACACACCACATACACTCACACACACACACACACACACACACACACATACACACACACACACACACACACACACACACACACACACCACATACACTCTCACACACACACACACACACACACACACATACACACCACATACACTCTCACACACACACACACACATACACACACAGACACACACAGACACACACACACACACACACAGACACACACACATATACACACACACACACACACGCACACACACACACACACACGCACACACACACACACACACATACACTCACACACACACACATACACACACACACGCACACCACACACACACACACACACACACACACATACACTCTGACTATAAAGGAGGAAACAAATTGCAGTGAGAATGCTGTTTTCGAGGTCACCAGTGTGAACTTGCCCTCGACCACGTCCCACAAATGACACTGGTACAAATGTCTCGGCCTTTGGAATTCGCAGCAATGTGCAAAGCGGACCCCGTGCTACTATGGCACCAGGAGACAGAAGGTTTTACAAGAGGGTTATTTTTATGATTGGTTTATGTGATCTGTGCTGACCCGCAAGTATTGATTCTGGAACCCTTGGTGTTTGAAATGGATGATAGAAACTGGAGCGCTACCTGGGAGGGGAGTGTTAGATTGATCTTGGAGCAGGTTAAACGTTCGGTACCACATCGTGGGCCGAAGGGTCTTTCCTGTTCTGTATTGATCTATAATCTACGATTCATGTTCTGATTCGGAACAAGAAACAACCTGCTGGAAGAACTCCGCGTGTGGAGCAGCACCCGGGTGAGGAAAGCGATTGTCGAATTGTCGGTGGAAACCCGGAATCATCACTCCGGTTGATTCAGTTTCCATGATCGAGCCACAGAGTCATAGGAAAGTGCAGCGCAGAAAAAGGCCCTTCGGCCCATCTACCCTGTGCTGAACCATTTAACTGCCTATCCCCATCGACCTGTACTGGGACATAGCCCTCTACACACTACCATCAACGTACCTACCCAAAGTTCTCTTAAATGTTGAAATCGATTATATTGATAGACTCAGTTTTTTTTTAAAGGCATCCGTTAGTCTTGCAAGACCATGGACCACTCCAGGCCGCAGACCTGGGCAAGGTTGTATGGAAGACCAGCAGTTGCCCATGCTGCAAGTCTCGCCTCTCCATGACACCGACGTTGTCCAAGGGAAGGGCATTAGGACCATACAGTTTGGCACCAGTACCGTCGCAGATCAATATGTGATTAAGTGCCTTGCTCAAGGACACAACATGCTGGCTCGGCTGGGACTCGAACTCACAACCTTCAGATCGTTAGACGAATGCCTTAACCACTGGGTCACGTGCCCACACACAGGGTTGTACATAGACCAAAAACGCTTTCTGAATAAAAAAAGCATTGTATTCGCGAAACTATTTGCCTTTTGTCTAAGTATCTAACGCTGCGGCAGCTGACCTTCAACTGTCCTGAATAGGGAGTGATTATCCTGTAAACTTCAATCAATTCTCCCCTCAGTTACCTTCACCCTCCTTAACTCAGCTGGTCAGACTGTCATACTGAGACGCTGAGGAGCGGACCCAAATGCAAGACACAGATACTGAAGTACTAGGAACTGGACTGGACTAGAGTTAGGGACGGGACAGGACACAGAAAACAGCTGGGACAGGAAAACAGACACGGGCTAGGACTTTGGCTAGGAAAGCGGGACCAGGACAAGGAACTGGGAGCTAGGATCCTGGCCTTGTACTCCGAGCCAGAGACTGGACAAGGACACAGAACCTGGGTCTTGAGTCGGGCTCAGACCCCGGAACTAGGCGTGGACATGACGTGGCTACAGGACTGGACATGGCTTGTGTTCTTCGAGACGTGGCTACAGGACCGGACGTGGCTTGGGTTCTTTGAGGCTTGGCTGCAAAACTAGGCGAGTCTTGTGTTCTTCGAGACGTGGCTACAGGACCGGACGTGGCTTGGGTTCTTTGAGGCTTGGCTGCAAAACTAGGCGAGTCTTGGGTTCTTCGAGACGTGGCTACAGGACCGGGCATGGCTTGGTTTCTTCGAAGCTTGGCTGCAGGACTAGACGAGGCTTGGGTTCTTCGAGGCCTGGCTACAGGACTAGACGAAGCTTGGGTTCTACGACGAGGGGATTCCAGCTCAGAACGAGGAATCAGCAGCACAGGGCTGGGCGAGGCACAGGGACAGGACGAGAACACGAAGACTTGACTCGATCCTGAAAAAGGAGCCCTGGCCTAGGGAGACTGGAACACAGAGGCTTGCTCTTGGGAGAACAGGAACACAGAGGCTTGCTCTTGGGAGAACAGGAACACAGAGGCTTTCTCTTGGGAGAAACGGAACACAGAGCGGTGGTCTTGGGAGAAACGGAACACAGAGTGGTGGTCTTGGGAGAAACGGAACACAGAGCAGTGGTCTTGGGAGAAACGGAACACAGAGCCGGGACCCCTCCTTGGGAACAGGACTTGGGGCAGGGGATCTACAAAGAGTCAGGACCCCTCCTAGGGAGCAGGACGTACGGCCGGGACTCGTACACAGAACAGAGAGAGACGGTTCCTAATACAAGGTAGCGGCAAACAGCCGGACCTACCTAGCGAAGGTGTGGACACAGAGACGGTTCCCTAATCAAGGTAGCTGCAAACGGCCGGAACTACCTAGCGAAGGCGTGGACACAGAGACAGTTCCAAACAACGATAGACAGTTCCTTATCTAGACACAGCAAGGCTCCAGTCTTGCTCCGGCAGTAGAACTTGACAGTGATACAGGCGAGGACGCAGGCAAGATTGCAGGCAAGTCTTCAGGCCAAGGCTTCCACCAAAGGTTGCAGGCGAGGCTTCAGGCAAAGGTTGCAGGCGAGGCTTCAGGCAAAGGTTTCAGGCAAGGCTTCAGGCAAGGCTACAGGAGGAAGGTGAAGGGAAGGGAAGGGAACAGTTCAGCAGCCAGAGGCTGAATCCTCAAGCTATTTATGAAGCCAGCCGAAAGGAGAATCAGGTGCCTCAACGGAAACTGGGGAAAACTGGAAAACCTGGAATAAGGAACGATGGACCAGACCATGAACCGGAATGCGGACTTCACGGACCGGACCATGACAAAGACAACAAGTGATCTGATCTGACTGCATTCCCGATGAAGCGTCTCGGCTCGAAACGTCGACTCCTTGTGCATCTCCGTTGAGGCTGACCGATCATTGAGGTCTGACTGCATTTTTTGTGCGTGTAACGCCAGCTCACTCTGGGGAACATTTTCAAACGTACTTATCAGTGCAAGTTAAATTGTCCGGCCGGTTCAATTCCAATGACAGCTCCCGTTTGGATTTCGGTAATTGCAATGACACGGGTTTTAGGTGAGAAAACAAAAGCCCTGTGATTGAGGTGCCCCAACAACAGCCTTCACAGAGTATTCACTCATGCTGCGTGAGGTTTTGTTTTAGGACATAAATTCACTTTAAAAAAATTAATCGAAGAGTGAATTCAGGAGCCACGAGGAAACATTGTAGACCTTTAAAGACCTGGTCGGGCCACACATGGAACATGACGTTCAGATTTGGTCTTCCCATTATAGGCAGGAGATTTACCAGAACGTCTTTATTATAGAACGTGTCACGCAATCAATGGTTGACAGAGCTATGGCTTCTCTCTTCGGAGCGAAGGAAGCTGAGAGGTGACTTTGTAGAGGTGTAGACTGTTATAAGAGGCATGGATGGAGTGGAGTGGCAGAATAATTTTCCAGGGGGGAAATGGCTAACATGAAGGTCAATAATATTGAGGGGATTTGAGGAAATTATTGCAAGGGACAACTTTTATTCACATAGAGAATGATAGGTGTGTCCTGTCTGGAGCGGTGGTAGAGGCTGATATATTAGAAACATTTCAGATCCCCTCCGGAGGATATGGATGTTAAAAGACTAGAGGTTTATAATGGAAGGGAAGTTTTATTGGTCTTATAGCAGGATGAAAGTTTTACAAGATCGTAGGCTGAAGGACCTGTACTGCGTTCCAGTGTTCGATACTCCATTTCCAAACGTTCATATGTCCATTGAATCAAAGTGATGTTTCTATTATGTGAAACTCTGAATATGTCAGTCATGTTGTTAGTTTGCAGAAGTGATCTGTGTTGAGCGCTCAGTTAGTTGGGCGGCCTCCTGTCATTCTCAGCCCCACGAGTTTGTCGTGGAACAGCAACACAGTGTCAGCTGTATTTAAACCCTGCGTTGTTTGAGGAGCGTTTTCATTTACCAGTTCACCTTTGCACCAGGGAAGATGTCATTTATAACAGGAGATCAGTTCGAATGTGAGATCATCGGGCTTTATTTTTTTCCGGTATCGGGGAGCTGTCGAGTTCATGCCGGTGAATAAACTCCAATCTGCAGTACAAGAGCTCACTTCATTTTACCAGCTCTGCCTCAAGTAAAGAGAAAATCCACTATCCTCTGTGCAAGGAGACAAACACTTCACAGGGAAAAGGATGGGTATTCCCACCTCCCTTTGGACAATTACCTCACCGCAGAGAGAAAGTTTCATTTCGACACCAAAGAGTTTAATCTGTTTTGTCAGTACTCTAGGGATCTCCAATTAAATATTATAAACTATTTATGCGACAACTGATATTTCACCCGCTGGCACAGTCAATATATTCCATCTTCTTAAATCTATTATTTATGTTCATGAACGATCCGAAGCGTCGGTGTCCCGTGGAGATTGGCAAATATATAAATTTAATGTTAAGAGAGACTTCTTCCACTGATTTTCATTGGGACTGATAATCGGCTGCTGAAATCCTTTGATCAACTCATTCAGGGAATGTTGGAAACTTTTTACCGCATCAAGGATATCTATTATCTGGTCATTCTGGCTATCGCTGTGCCCGGTAAGAAATATTAAGTGGTGTGCCATCTTTTACCTAAAGTCAAGAGCGCCGTGCTCAGTGCTGTCAGCGATGATACTGAAATGCCACTTGATAGAAGTCGAAAGCTGCTTTACTGAAATTTTCTGGAGATGCGGATGGCATAAAAGAGAAAGAGAAGGAAAAACATGTACCGGCTGTATGATTTGCGTCGCGTGAAATGCCGTACTGCGTGATATTAAACAATAGCGCAATGAAAAGGTTAGCATTGGTGGGAAGATGAATGCTAGTAAGTACACGGGGATCATTGATGAAAACCTCCTGGCCTCGGCCAGAAAGGGTAAACTGGGTAGGAAGTTCGTCTTTCAGCAGGACAACATCCCAAAAACACGTTGCTAGAGCAACCGGGGATAATCTTCAAATGTTGAAAATCTATATCATTGAGGGGTCCAATCGCAGCCCTAACCTTAACCCGATTGGGCATCTCTGTCACAACCTCTGGATCCCTGTCCACCACCGCCCCTGAACTAACCTGGCACAGCTTGAGAAGTTTGCAAGGAGGAGTGGGTAAAGCTTGCCCCATCATGTTGTACATGGCTAATAGAGACTTATCCAAAAGTAATATCGGCTGTCGTAGTTGTGATGGATTATTCAACTGAGTACTGAGCTTAGGAATGTTTATATTCTCCAGAATATTCCAAACTGCGAATGGATGTTCATTGTGATGGGGAATATATGGCAGGACATTTCCAAATGAAATTCTGAACCCGATTCAGTTAATACAGCGCCTTGTAAAAGTACCCAGCGCTCAACACTTTGTTCACATAAATGGATATTACAACCAGCGATTGTGATCAATTTATCTGGGAATGTTTACTCGTGAATCACATGCTCCTGCTTTCACAGTAGAGGCCAAAAAACAAGGAACACTGTGAAGCATGAAATCTAAAAAAATCTGAAACTGAAATGTCAGAAGTTCAAAATTATTCATGTCCCTTCGCTCAGTACTCAGTTGAACCACCTCTCGCAGCAATTACGGCCAGTAGACTTTTTTCATAAGCCTCTATTAGTTCTTACAACGCGATGGAGCAAGATTTCCCACTGCTCCTTGCAAAATTGCTCCGGCTGTGCCAGGCCAGATGCGCAGCCGCAGTGGACAGCCATCCAGAGGTCCTGCCAGGGATTTTCGATCGGGTTCTGGTCAGGACTCTGACTGGGTCACTCAAATACATCAAGACATTCTATTATTGTGCAGGTTTTCATTCAGGAGCTCTCTACGTATAGCTCATTCATCTTCCCATCAATCCTGATCAGATTTCCAGTCTCTGTTGCTGAAAAGCATCCAAATAACAAGATGGGAACGCAACACGCATCGCTGAAAAGATCTATTTTGCCCATAAAGTCTTCGCAAAGCATCAGGCCACTACAGGGATGTTCAGAAGCTAGTTTCAGTCTGCAATACTCAGAACAAGTGGTATAAATATTTTGCTGGAGTTGCCTATTGATCGCTACGTTAAGGAAATGCGAGCTAACATAAATTCGACTTCCTCAGTTTGATGCTGGAGTCTCATCCCGAAACGACAAATTGGTTAAACAGACGATGCCTCACTTGCTGTGATTTACTGGAAATTTTGTGAGTGTCGCTCTAGTACCTTATAGAACATTTTGAGAAATTGAAATAACTGTACAAATCGTTCATACGGTTCACTACACTATACAGTGGCTATGAAGAATAATCCTAGTTACATTGTTGATAGACAAAAAAGGTTGCTTTGATCCAAAATAACTTCATCTATTGCAATGTATGCTGACTGCTTAAGTCCTTTTCATAGTAGTTTATCACCTCGTTGAAGTTAGCCATGTGCCCGGGGAGAGTTTATTTTCCTTCATATTCGTATAAAGTTAAGTCTCCCTTCACTACCCGCATTTCAGATCGTTCCCTAGCACCAGGACTCTCAGATTTATTGATCAGACTGGAAGCTGGAAATAGCGCAGAGAAAACAAAATAACAGAAATCCAGGTCGTTCCCTCTACTTAGCCGATGGACAGATATCATTAATCTGAGGGAAGATTATTTCCTGAAACCTGCCCCATTGAACATCTCCAGCGTTTTCTTTTTGCTTTTCCGTCTTCCAGCATCTAAAGTTTTTAATTTTCCCGCGAGTTTTCTTTTGTCTTCCACTTGGCAAGGTCCCAGAATTCAGAATGACAAGCAGATAATCAATTGTGCACCAGTTTGCAATCCTTATACTGCAGAAACAAATTATATTGGCGTGTTATAGGTGTGAGGAGTGAGTAAGAGATAAAATCTAGGTCAGTATAATCTCTAAGGGCGGATCAAACAACAAGAAATAGTCCGTTTCCTGGGAAGTTGATTGGTGAAATGGGGAGACAAACGAACAATAATCGCTATCTCATTTGAACATAGAGAGGATGTTTCCTATAGTGAGGAAATCTCGGACCAGTGGGCACAGAATGGGAGGACGTCCCTTCAGAACATACCTGGGGAGCAATTTCGTTAGCCAAAAGGTTGTGACTGAGGAAGTCAATTATCTCAGGAGGTTGTGGAAGCTAACTCATTGGGTATATTTTAAGGGGAGGTTGATATGTCCTTCATTAGTCAGGGTGTCAAAGGTTACGGGGATAAGTAAGGCAGGAGAATGGGGTTGAGAGGGATAATTAATCAGCCACGATTGAATGGGGAGCAGACTCTGTACGTCGAATGGCCTAATGCTGCTCCCATGTCTCATGGTCTTCTGCCCTTTATGGGAGCGATAAGGAAACGGCCAGTTGATTCCGCAAGGGTCCGAAGTTTCAGAGATCAGGGCAGAACTGCGGAGAGACCCGGAAATGGAAAGCCGGCGGCGGACTGTCATCCTACTCTTCACCATTCGCTACTTCATCAGAGACGATTAGTTTCAGAGCGGAATTGTAGATAGGATAATGTGAGAAAGCTCGTTGTCGTCGGGACAATGGGAAAAATGGAAAATCAGCAGGTTTGCTCGCATCCATGGGAAGACTAAGTAAAGAAAGAGCGTTTCATGTCGAACAGCCTTTTTCAGAATTGGGAAGGAGACAACGTTCGGTACCTTGATGGTCCTTTCTGACTATGTTTCCCGTCTCTGATACTCCCTCAGCCATTTTCATTCAATTTCATCATTGCCGGTTACATCTGAGAGTGAAGGAGAGCCAAGGGGATGTCTTCTGCTCTATATGTTGTTAATCCTGTATCCATCCGTTTGTCCATTCCATTCATCCATTGACCGGTAACATTGTCTACAGCCTCTCCCTCCGCCTACCCCGGTTCCACTCGGAGAGAGGCGCCCCCTTCCACACTCACACTGCAGCATCGAGCTGTCAATAGCTCCAACCCGGTTCTGACGAGCTGCTTCGAATTAAAGGACTTCTCTCCCGTCACGTGAGACCTGAGAGCCGAGTACATGAGGAACTTCCGTTTCTGGCTCTAGGATTTCAGCATCTATATTGTTCTATAACTTTAGTCATTTCAATCCTTAAGTGATACATCTTAATGTTCAAAATTCAAGGTAGATCTATGATCATATATATACATGATACGTTTTCCTGCAGGCATTTACACGAATAGAAATAAACTGAACAGAACTCATCAATATCGCAGCAGAATAAGGCAACGTTGGAAACCCATCTCTGTTTTCTCTTCTCTGCCGCCCAGTGAATATAGTGGCGATTGCAATCCTTTCCCGGGGGAAGTGCGGCCTCTCCACGTGCACCACACGCTACCTGGTTGCCATGGCAGCGGCGGATCTGACGGCTGTCGTCACTGCGTTCTTTACCCGGATCAAGTACTATTCCTCTGGATCCTTCCTGGAGACGTATCCCTTGTGTAGCATTATCTTTGTACTGCAATGTGCTTCCAGAGACTGTTCCGTCTGGCTCACGGTCACCTTCACCTTCGATCGGTTTGTCGCCATTTGTTGTCAGAGGTTAAAAGCCAGCTATTGCACGGGAAGGACCGCGGCCTTGGTTCAGGTGATCACCTGCATTGTCATGTGTTTAAAAAATATCCCCTTCTATTTCATTTATAACCCAAGGGAAATAATCGATGGTGTATTATGGATTTGCAAGTTCAACACAGCTTATTACACGGAACACCAGTGGGTGAGCTATGACCAATTCGACAAGAGTTTAACCCCACTGATTCCATTCGCACTGATACTGATCCTCAATGCCCTGACGGTCCGGCACATTTTTGCGGCCAGTCGGGTTCGTAAGAGACTGAGGGGTCAGAGGAAGGGGGAGAACTGCAGTGACCCGGAAATGGACAGCAGGCGGCGCTCTGCGATCCTCCTCTTCACCATATCTGGCAGCTTTATCATTTTGTGGTTGGCGACTGTTGTCAATTTCTTCAAGTATAACGTCGGAGGGACAGATCCCAATAATTACACCGATTCTGAATTTATCTTACTGAAGCTTGGATACATGTTACAGAACCTGAGTCTGTGCACGAACACATTTATATATGGAGTAACACAGTCTAAGTTCAGAGAGCAGTTCATAGCCGCAGTTAAATGGCCAGTGATCACAATTGTACACTTAATCTGGAGACAAAGCAACTGACGGCAGCCAGGGTTTATTCCCAATGGCTCCAGACTGTGATGTGATACTTCACACCAGATATTGTGATCACTCGCTGAAAATAATGCCGATAGCGGGAGAGAATGTTAATTCAGCAGAGGCCATAATGTTAGATCGACAATTTCGCTGTTTGTGCTTTGGAGCAGTCACATTTCAAGATTCATGATTTAAGTTTCACGATTGAATGATGTCATCCTCTGTAGAAAAGTGTAATGACAACAAATATTTGTTACTCCAAATATGATGCAGCACCAAAAATCTTAAAATATAAAATAAACATCAGGATATAAGGATTTACCTCTCAGGAAGTACTTTCACCAAAGAAAACAGGATCAGCAATCCATGCAAGCAAATGCAATTCTGATAAGGTGTATAAACCAGTTAACATACTCTCTTAAACAACGGAACATCATCAGCTGCCTTCCATAAGGAGGGAACTTCACCAGTGGCTAACGATGAGTCAAATATTTCCACAGGAGCCTCGGCCATTTCATCACTACCCTTCCACAAGAGGACACGCTTGGTCAGACCCTGGGAATTAATCCACCTTAACGCGTTGTAAGGCTGTAAACTCCTCTTCCCTGGTAATACAAATGACCTCCAACACATTTCTGCTTGTTTTCCTTATCTCTTGAGTAATTATGATTTTATTCTCAGTTAACAAATCCCACCTTTCCAGCCTTGGCAATCTCTAAAGGACCTGCTCTCTCTTTAGCCAGTAAACTTAAATGACAGAACGACCCAGAAAAGCGGAGACATCGCCACCATTGAGGAAAAAAGTTAACCACTGGAAGAGTCTGACTCTTCATGTAAGATATCCCCGCAATCTGAGCAGACTAGATGTCGACAAGGAGGCGTCGACCGCCTTGCTCAGCGATGCAGATCTCTGCCCTGAAACAGAAGTGTTCCTTGTAGCAATACAGAAACAAGTAGTTAACACACAAAAAAACATCAAAAGTACATAATAAAAGACCAACAAATTCAGAGATGATAATGTATAAAATGTCAAGAACATCCAGAAACAATTCAACACATCACAGGATCTTGTAGCAGATTGATTTTATCTGATTAACTACACAGGTACAATCAAGTGGCAAACATCATTAAAGAAACCATGCTTTAAAGTGCAAACTCATAAAATAAATCACTCCTGAATATAAACACAAGCCTGATCCAGGTCTGGATTGAGAATAACACAAATTATATTATGACGGATCAGTTATTACAGATCAGACAGTCCATAAGAACCGGCCGGATATAATAATCCAGGATAAACTAGCAAGAACCATTTATTTAATAGATGTAGCCATTCCAAACACATATAAATTACAGAAATCAATTAGCTAAAAACACCAGAAATATGCTGAATTAGAAGAGGAAATTGGAAGTCTATTGGAACATGCACAGGATGTACGTTGTCCCGATATTAATTCCTACAACTGGTATCACGCCAAAGTCAGTACACAATGGCATTAAACAATTAGGGAGCCACGATACTAAGCACCACTGGAATGGCCTGAAATTTCCTCGAAATGGGAAATGAGTGTGCTTGTCTCTGGCCGTACCTTAAGTTTTACCAGCTTGAACTGAGAAAGAAAAATCAAATACAGTAATAAAATTGATTTAAAAAAACAATTAATATAGATAATGAAGATGGCTTATATAGAAAGGTTGTTTATGACCATAACGTGACGCCGTGCTGTGAATGACGGGAAATAATACAGTACTGGTGGAGTTAGTGAGTTGTTAGTTAGTTGGTCACTCAGACTGCTCGGGGAAAGTAACTGTTTTTGTGTCTGATGGTCCAGTCGTGGATATCAGTTGCATCCTCCCTGATGGGATGGGATTTACAGTCTGCGCGCAGGGTGTGTAGGGTCCTTTACTATGTTACTGGTCATTTACTGGCACCTTTCTGTATATATGTCATTGAGCGGGGGTAGCCCGGTTGACTACACGTTGGGTAGTTTTGTCTACCCGTTGCGGAGCCTCCTTGTCCGCTGTAGTACAGTTCCCAGTCCAAGCAGTGACGCAGTTTGTTGGGGTCTCTCTACTGCGCAACTGCAGAGTGACGTCAGCATGGATGTGCGAAGTCCAGCTCGCTTCATCCTCCTCAGAAGGTGGAGGTGTTGGTGAGATTTCCTGACTGTGTAGGATGTGTTCCCGGACCATAGGAGCAGACAGGCTTTCTCCAGACTGTCTCTGCAATGAGCTTTAACTTCCTTTACTGCTGCTTAACGATGCTGCTCAGTGATGGACTGGGAGGGGATTACATCGAGTATACGTACAAAAAGCCCCAATTTGTCCCACTCAAAGCTCCTCCCAATGGTCGCACAAGTTTCAGACTTTTACAATATCTGAAGACTTAACTACTTCCCTGTCATATGTTAATTGGTTCCTTTCGAATATATTTCATTTTCCACATATCAGAATAGAGAAAAACTACCGACCCTCTCTGGCGAAGATGTATAAGTTCGTTATAATCTTTGTCAATTCTAAATCCCCGAGTACCACCATAATAATTTCATTATCCTTTTTATTATAACTGATGGTTAATTATACTGAGAAACCAACTGGAGACTTCCGGACGCCACCAACTAGACTTCCGGACGCCACCAACTTTTATGTTAACTCACAGCACGGCCGCACACCTGTGCAAAAAAGAGGTTGGTTCCTTGACCCTAGGTTATCATTCTGGGTATTACTTATATTGCACATGTGCAGACACGTATACGGACTCATGCACAATCAGATACAAAGCTACGTACAAGGATATAACAAAGGAAAAAATACAAAGTTACACATGCAAAAACGCGGAAAGACGCACATACGGACACACAAACACACAGGCACAGAACCACAGGCACAAACACCCATAATGTCACTCAGAATGACATTACTCAAATGTCATAATCAAATGCAAACAGAATCTGTGCAGATTTCCAAAGGACACAAATACACCGAGGCATTTACGTATACACACGGCCACGCACGCACCCAGGCATTCATGCACAAGGAAATAGAGGCAAGAGATGGACTCATGCGGACGCACACAAATACACATTCAAATACACATAAGGACATTCAGCTTCCATATAGATAAACAGCACATGCACATACTATTGCACGCACACGACCGAACGCGTTTACACGAACGTGTCCTCTTTTGTAGACTTCTACTCCAGCAACATCGGACAATTGCTGATCCGTAAGATTATTACTATTGACCGTGTCAATAATTCTGGGTAACGGTCAGAGTAGTCGAAACCTTGAGTCAAACCTGCGCAGTCGCGATCTAATGGAGTTGTGGAGCGAGCTGGGGGTCCATGTGACCAAATCCTGACCCTACCTTTGCGTCCTCCTACCTGTTATTGTCTTTCTCTCGCCTTCGTAATGTGAAGGTAATACCTCAAAATCCATTTTTCTTCTTTCATCGTACACCAAGTTGTAGATTTCCATTGTGACGTTCGCCTGTCACACAACTACACCCCGACATATATATTTACAATATCCAACTCCTGATAATATTGGGATATTTGGGAATTAAACAGCGTAGAGTTCAAGACAGCAAATGACAATATTTCAGGTGAATAAAACTTCCTGCGTGCACCACTGTGTGTGTTTCTGTTTGGAGAAGGGGAGGCATTCTGATTGGAGAATTTCATTTAAGTTTCCTAGTGACCCTGCTCTTGTCTGTTAATTTCAACTACAAAGACCAACGTCTCTGCAGGAGCTCGTGTTTATAATCCTGAATCAGAAGTCATTTGAAAGCTAATGTAATCCATCGTAATCCACGTCTCGCCGTTCTCCGAATGTATTGGAGAATTCAGCGCAGGGATTGGTGGCAGCACAATGCAGGTCTGCAGAAATAAAACTGAGGCCTTGTTAGTCGTAAGGATTGATAAATCCCTCACAGAGGCTGGAAGAAGAAACCAAATGTGTCGCTGAGGGCAGAGAGGTGGATGTGGTTAGCATGGAACTTACTAAAGCCTTGCCAAAATCCATCGAGGGAAGGGAGTTCAAATGCTTAGTCACTAAGGGATCCAGGACACGCTGTAAAATGGGACCGAAAATTGCTTTGCAATAGGAGACAGGGGGTCATTCTGGAATTGGAATTGGAGTCATGCGACTACTCATGTCCACCAACGGATTTCGCCATTTTATATCTTGCAGGAGGTAAGATGGCGGCGGAGAGGGGGGCAACTTCTTCCCGCTCATCTGCGAAACAGATTAAATTCCTTTCTTTAAAGTCTCCCTATTTTTCCCTTTAAAGCTGCCCCGTGTTCTGTTGGCGTCCGTGATCTACAGATGCACTCAAACTCCGGCTCTTCACGGCGGTGGTTTCCCGTTCCCGCAGGTCGGCGATCGGCCGTTTCTCCATATCTGCAGGGCGGCTGGGAAGATGTGCGGCTCGGTTTGCGGCCTTGCGCGGCCCTGTAGACCACGGTCGGCAACTGATGTGTCGCGGGAGAATGGAACACCGGAACATCATGGCAGAAGGTGGGGCTTACATCTTGCAGAGCAGAGTCTCCTGGTGCTGTTGAGGACTGACCAAAGTTGTTGTTCAGAGAGAGACATCTCTCTCTCTCTCTCTCTCTCTCTCTCTCTCTCTCTTTCTATCTCTCTCTCTCTCTCTCTCTGGTCAGAAAAACTTGGAATAAAACCAACGCTTCTGACTGTAACATGG
Organism: Mobula birostris; assembly: GCF_030028105.1. NCBI lineage: Eukaryota > Metazoa > Chordata > Chondrichthyes > Myliobatiformes > Myliobatidae > Mobula > Mobula birostris. Next base: position 92,239,782 of record NC_092382.1, read on the forward strand.
TAACAGCGAGCTGTCTTTTGGTCTCCTCACTCGCTGAGGGATGGTCAACATCTCTCTGACCCTTGTTAGTGAGAGAGAGACCCTGTGCGTGTCGATGTGATGGGTTATGGACTGTAGTTTTTGATGGTCTATAGATCATGCTCTCATTGGGTCTTTGCTATTGCTCACTTCGTGGCTGGTGGTCGCTGATGTTTCCCGGTAGCGCAAGTGGGGTGGGGAGGGGAGGGAGCTGGGAAGGGTGGATGATTTGCTGCTGCTTGTGCGTGGGAGGGTGGGGGTGCTTTGGGGATTTAACGTTTTTCTGTCATTCATTCTTTGGGGTTTTCTTCTGTTCAGTAGCTGTCTGTGAAGAGTGAGGATCTCAGGTTGTTCGTTCCGTGTTATTAAATGGATCCATTGAACCTCTGAAGCCTCGAACCACTGAACGACCTGGCATGTGACGTGGAAGGCTCGATCCGTGAATTGTCCATGATACAATAATCCTTGCAGCTTTTGATATGTGGAACGGCGACTTACCCGGCAACGTTCCGGGTGTTTGGGTGAAAAGGGCAAGAAAGGCACTGTGCTATAATGCGGACGAAGATGAGCTGGTACTATTTTGGAGTGTAAAACAGCTGGACATCAATGGGCGCATCTTGGGGTCTATTAACGAACGGATTGGCCTTTCAAGGTGTCAAAACTGGAGCAGAAGGTGGATGGAAAGGAATCGTGAGGCAGTTGCGTTATGAAGATTGCCGAGATAAATTCTGTCTGCTTTATGGGGGCTCAGAAAGTTAAGACAGGAACATGACTAAGGAAGATCTATTGTCGAGAATCAGAACCAACTTTACTCGCCGTAAATATAGAAATGTATTGGGAATTTGTTGTGCTACTTTGGAGCGACTTGCAACAAAAACCGCATTCAATGATTTGATAGAACAAAAAATAATTACGGTTAAAATATGCACATGGAATAAAATGCACACTAATAAATAAATACCATCTGGCAACATTATGAGGAGTATGGCTGAAATAAATTTCTGGATTTTTTTTCCTCGTACGAAGGGTTTGTGCAATTTGAGTGTATTGATTCAGAATAGAGAGAGAGAGAGAGAGAGAGAGATATTCAGGGAATAAATCAAGTGATAATACTTTACACAGAGATTGGCAAGTACCTGGACCTTTGGAATTTACAGGCTGAGGGAACAGTGTAAGCTGGGTCGTGACGCCTTTTAAACAAACTTTCAGGTGAGGAACTGAAGACCTTAGTCATAGAGGCTATAGGCGATGGCATTAAAACCAAGTGAATACTTTTCAACAGCATTCACAAACGAAACTGAATTTGGAGTTGGAGAATTCACTGAGAGGACTGGGGAGTGCCTTGGTCTCAAGTCATGTCAAGTCGCTTTTATTGTCATTTCAACCACAACTGCTGGTACAGTACACAGTAGAAACGAAAAAGCTTTCCTCTAGGACCATGGTGCTACATGAAACAATACTAAACTTCACTCGACTACGTGAAACAATACATTAGACTTCAGACTTAAACGGGACAACATAAAGTTAAAAAAACAGCGAAAGACAGCACAATAATTAATGAACAAGACAATAGGCACAGTAAAGGACACATTACAATATAATAATAAATGATGTAAATGTAAATGTAAACAATGTAAACAATGTTTTAGCAAGAATTGAGAAAGAAATGAGCAGAAATTGCAAAGGGAGTGGAGTGATGTTCAGTTGAGTGTGAGAGAGAGAGTGTGTGTGTGTGTGTGTGTGTGTGTAGGTTGGTGTCAGACTAGACTCTAGCAATTGAATCTTCACATCTCCCTCCTCTATGCTGTTTCGTCACCATCTTTGATTCACAACAGCAAACTGGAATGTGGCATTGGATCTATGCTTAGACACATAGTCATGTGTAAAGCGAGTAGAGCAGAGGTGTAAGCACGCAGCCTTGTGGTGCTCCTGTGCTGAGGGAGATTGTGGGGGAGATGTTGCTCCCTATCCCAAATGACTGGGGTCTGCAAGTGAGGCAATCGAGGATCTAATTGGACACGAAGATATTGTGACATCGTTTAGCATCTGCGTGAATTTGCACGTTCATCACGGGATGGGATAAGATTCCCTGCTCTTTAATTCCCCCGTCCTGTAAAGAAACATGCGGCTTGGACGGGGACCGTAAGTTATCCCGAATCTGTAGAAATGGCACAAAGGTGATTTTTCTTTGGAACTGTGGAGAGAGTACCATGGATTAGGGTCGGGTAAATGTATAAATGGAAGCTTAAAGGACAGCCTGTACTCGGTGGTCAGAGTGTGTGATTCCGTGCTGGATCTCTCTATGAGTCTGTGACAGAGCGAATGTCTTGTCGAACTTGGAAAATCCTATCTAACGGCGTTGACTACAACGTGGATTTATTTCACATAACGGGGCTACGCATTTGTTTACCTCACTTATTTTATCATAATTTATGAAAGATATTAAAAACATCACAAAGCTGACTGCCATCAAAACCGGAAGTGCTGCTGCAGTATTTTGTCCCCAGTGGCTGGGAAGTAGAGGTAAAATAGAACACGCAGTTTTTGGCTCGTACTTTACCCCTCCCTTTGCTCTCAACAGCATTTTCATTTTCAATCAACCACTTCCTTGCAATTTATTCGTCTGTACTCCCCACTCACATGGTCGTCGCTCCGCAGCTGGGAACGTGAAACACACGTAGATTGGAACACAGAGCAGTTTATTTAATTTAGCATTCGTGACCCAGAACATGCTGTCGCTGGGTACTTCATTTCCCTCTCCCACGCATCCATTCCGTCCCACCCCTCCAGCAATTATTTCAATCATTAACTAATTCATCTGGAAGAAAACTCTGCTCCCGAATTGCACCGTGTTGAGTTAGGGAGCTGATAGCGATTAACTTTTTTTTCGAAGTTTGGCTATTTCGAAGTTTCGAAGTTTCATCGCAACTGTGGTTCGTGCTGAGGATCAGAGCAAAACTGGCAATGGGAATCGATATGATCATCTCACTGCGTAATTTATTTACACAGGATGTGGGAATTTTAACAGTGGCCATGGGGGCATCTGGCTACATACAATCGAGAAAATGGTCATTTATCAACCATTTCCATCGTTCCTATTCAAACCAAGCCCATTTCCCAGCCCATGGTCCGTAACCTTGTATGTATTGGTTTTCCAAATCTTGCTATAAACAGTCTTGACAGGTTGGGAAAAACTCTAAACCCATCCTTCTCAAGCAGTACAATCCGGGCTCCAACAGTTGGAAGAAAACCACTCTTACTCTCCGGATGAATTATCCCCGAACGTAAACCTAAGCTTCCTAATTATAGTCTTCTGTGACATCTGCCTTTCCTGTACTTCTCATTACCTTGCATACATCTACCAGGTCAGTGTTAGCAGACACTATTGCAAGCAGGACAAGCTGAATCTCTGCCATCCTTCCTGATCGTGAGTCACAACATCCCAAACAATATCCCGGTGAATGTCAGCGACATTGCATTCGATAGATGTCTCCATTGATGTCAGGGATCAAAATAAAGGAATAAACCGATACTTGTCCAAACTATGACATTCAGATCATTCTGTGGAGTGAATCGACACTATAAAATGATGGGGACAGAAAAATTTAAAAAAAAATTAGAAGAAAAATCTTCCTGGGTATCAGAATCAAGGTGATATACAAATCCACTGTAAAATGGTTAATCGAACTGCGATTAGTGTAGCTGTGAGCAACCACTGACAGCTCCTGCAAACTGGATTCGATCCAGATCACTGGTACAGGTTCTCACTGCTGGGAGCAGAAAGACCTGACGAACACTGGAGTTCAGTTCTTCGCCCAACTCACGAAGCTTAGCAGATTGGTAGCAAATTGGACACTGAAAAAAAAAGATCTCCTCTGGTGTGTCGAATGGAGGTTTTCTCCAGTGGTTGTACAACGAGTAGTTAAACCTGTCCAACACATCATTGGCATCAGTCTACCCGCCATCGAGTACATACATACAGAAAGGTGCCGGTAAAAATGCTGGTAATATCTTGAACGATGACACCCGCCCTTTCTGTAGACTGTTTTTTCCCACTCTCCTCGGCACAGAGGCTACACACCATCCACACCACGGCCACCGGACTCAAAAACAGTTGATTTCTCCAAACCGTCAGACTGATCAACACCTTCACACATTAACCCACCCCATCGCACTCGAAGACTTCTACATACAAATAGCACAGCGTCACCGTATGTACATGCAATCCTTCTATGCTTATGTATAAAATAGTAAGAAACGTTTTTAAAGCAGATCAGTACACAGGTAATCATCAGAACCAGAGCCGCAGTTTTCCCGGTGCAATATTTTGTTTTCAGTTTCTGGCGACAAATGGCGACAAATCGATCAAACGTGAAGGTAACGGTGAACCAAACGGAACAGTCTTTGGTACACACAGCAGTACAAAGATAATGCTACACAATGGGTAGATGTCCAAGAAGGATCCTGGGAAATAAAAACTAATCCTCCTCAGTATAACGGCAGTGCTCACAGCCATGAGGTCCACCGTTGCCATGGCCACCAGGTAGCGAGTTGTGCAGGTGGAAAGGCCACATATTCCCCGGGACAGGATCCCAATCGCCACTAAATTCACTGCAAAAACAGAGAAGAGAAATAACATCGAGAAAACTCAGAGCAGCAGATTTCTGTGCTCGGTGTATATTGCCCTCTACTGGAGGATGTCGGAAGGTTTAACAAGTGATAATGTCCATCATTCTCCCTTCCAAACATCCAACTCCCCGTGTGCAACCGAGACAAAGTGCTGGCATCAGCTGAAAGCGAAACTCAACTTGTTATGTCAGAACCAAGATACAGGTCCACCTATTGCAGCAGTAACAGGGAATATGCGGGGAAATCAAGTCCAAAACACACCAGGGCTGTGAGGGATTTGAGTCCCAAGTTTATTCAGAAGGCCCAAGTTTATTCAGAAGGTTCAAAAAAACGGCGGAGTCGATCCCAGCGCAAGATTTCAGTTGTAATATTTAACAGAGGTTTGGATCGGTGTGAAAACGATAGGAATGGTTTTGAAGAACATCTATTGGTGCAGGTAAATTGGATTAGGTTTAAAATCATGTCGGCATAGACTGAATGGAAAGAAAGTTTACTTCTGTGCCGAAATACTCTAATAATCTGAAAAGGAGAAACAATATCTTCTGGTTCAGTTCCGCCTTTTATTATTTTAAAGATATTTCTGGAAGACACCACAATACCAGAGATGGAAATATAAATTCCTGTTCCAACCATAAACTCACAAAATTGGAAAGAGAGACCAAGAAAACTGTTCAAACGCCATCTGAATTTATTAAGTAAATGGTCAAACCCATGGAAGTTATAAGGAAAAAATGGTTCAGATTGTCCTACGTGTCCCTGACAGCACCGCCGGAGAATCAGATTCAATTCTAAACTCGGTGACTGTCTGTGTGGAGTTTGCACGTTCTAACTCTGACCACACGGGTCCCTCCTGGGTGCGCCGCTTTGATCACATATCAGGAAGTGATGCGTGCTGCTCGGCCAATTAGACGCTGCAAATTGCTTCAGGTGTACATGTGGATGATGTAGTCTGAACCGAACTGAACAAATGTGGAGAGAATAAGAGATTGATATTGTATTAGTGTAAATGGGTGTCTGATAGGCAGTGGGGACTCGATAGTCTGAAGTGCCTCCTTTCGTTCCGTAAGTCTCGATGATTCAGTGGCTCTAAGAGCCAGGAAGTCATGGCGGAACGCTTTGACTAATAGATCTGCATTGTCTGATGCATCTGCTATCAGATTTCAGGCTCCGCTCTCTAAGAAACCCGTGAATATCTCAGAAATGTGCGAAAAAATCGATTGGAATGATCCCCGAGAAGATGATGTGTTGCGTGGACAGCCTGGAGTCGTTCTGAGGGGATCTGATGACCAAATAAACTAGACAGAGAGTAAATTTGCCAATGACAGGAACGTCACGAACCGGGACCCAGAATACGAAAATGACCAGCAAAGTAAAGACTGAAATGACAAGTGGGAAATAAGTTTACTGGTCTGGATGGGACGGCTGGGCCAGCAGGGAATCCCCATTCCATTCATACAATTGGAATATCGAAGCGCACAAAACACGGGCTTTTTAAGCCCACCTCGGTGATGTAAATGCAACTATCTATCTTCACAAATCCCCTTGGCCTGAATTGGTAAGCTAAAATTTAAATACATGTGTTCATGAGAATTCCTTCACTCACGGTCACGCTATTGAGTTGCGTGCATAGGTCAGTACAGTGGTGGGACCCCAAATAATAGTTAAGGAATATTTGGCGCAAACGTGAATTAATTTTAACAATCAATGGACTTTTAACAATCTATAAACATACAGCAGTATTTCACAGACTGTAAGAGTGACGTCACTGACCAATGAGTACTGGGAACATTTGCTGGGACAATTGAATTAGTTACTCACACAGTAAAGACCATTTGCCCGGTTGTAAACATGAGCAGCTGATCACTCTCAGTAACTCCAGAGCAATCGATTCTGTGGGTTTCAAACAGAAGAAGGTTAACACTTTCGCTGTGTTTCACCAGTTAAAAAGCTTATTTAGCCAACAGCAGCAGAGGAAAAAGAGAGACATAGTATCACCAAAAGCCAAATAAAATAGGAATTACTTGGATCATTTGCGATACGCAACTATTTTAAAGCATTTGTTTGCATCCTTCAATACAGTCGCCAAAACTTCAACAACATGGATTTTATCTGCGAATTATGACTATTTATTATCAGGCAGTAACCGGGCTACTTGTCAACTTCTTCGCCGGATGTCTCTCTGTGGTTCTACAATCTGACCTTCCAATAAACTTTAAACGCTCAGAAAAAAAACAGTAGTTCCAGTATTATTATTATTATTATTTCCTTTTATGGTTGTTGTTATTACTTATCGCTATTACCATTAGAACTAGTATAATTATCATTACTAGTGCCATACATTGAGGATGTAGGATCGTGGAAACGATATCACTGTTCCACTCTTGGCTCAAGCAAAACCATAGCATCAGCAGGCAAACATTTTTAGCTATAGATCAAACTGGGAGACAATCTAGAGTGTAAAATTACATAATCAACAAAATAAATTTATAGGTGCTTACCAGGGACACCAACATTTGCAATTATGATATAATATACTTTCCTGATACTGTAGAATGTCTCCAGCATGTTCTAACGTGATGGATCTGTTCCGTTGATTTACAAGCAACGACACTGAGGTATTTGTTCCGGCTGTCTTTAGTATACATCTCCACATCTCCACAGGGACAATAAGGTTACATCATCATTCAGATTCACAATTGTTTTAATTAAATCTGGCGTCGATATGTTTGAAACTGTTTGGATGTACTTATCTATGAATACCCCAGAGTACCGACAATTCTAAACAAGTTAATCAAAGATTAAGGCGAATTTCTTTCAATCAAAGATGAGGCTCATCATTAAAGCAGGCTGGTGTCAATCAACAGATCCCGTATTATTTCACTGTGGGCGTTTGCTCAGTTGTGGCCGATAGTCAGTACTATTTGCTACAGTCAACTCTAATTCTATTAATACCAAATGTGACCCTCTTTAACTGACAGATTTCAAATTAAAAACTTTATTTGATCTCAAACATGAAACACCTATATTGACCATAGCTTGAAAGATTGATAGATGTCCTCAATTTTACTGAAACTACACGGTTAATAATGTTCCAATTGTTAAAAAAATACCAATAATTTATTCCAGTATCAAACTTTCGATATAAACTTCAAATAAAATTGATTTTAAAGCCGCACAATAATACGAAATGTCAACTTAGTTCCGAAAAACACTTCTAAGAATGTGAACTTCTAAATGGTTTACTTAACTAAACACTTCTATTAATACTGTGCCGTAAATCACATCAAACATTTTACTACATGGTTAGGTAGATTTTTGAAACAATACTGTCCTCAGTCAGTACATTACCTTAAATAATTCTGCTCATCAAACTGATGACGGACTTTGTACCAAACATGCTCGGGACTCAAATCAACTGCACTCCACTGGAACACTCGTTTATATACGACTGGCAACTTTACAGCGGCCAGTTTATCCACCAACCCATATTTTTTTGGAGAGTGGAAGGATACCGGAATTCCCATTGGAAAACTGATAGACACCAGAAATGTCACCCACCCCGCGAGTCTCTCTGAAATAGCTCTGAAGCTGCACACTCTGTACTATCCATGGTCCTGAAGCTGCACACTCTGTACTATCCATGGTGCTGAAGCTGCACACTCTGCACTATCCATGGTCCTGAAGCTGCACCCTCTGCACTATCCATGGTGCTGAAGCTGCGCACTCTGTACTATCCATGGTCCTGAAGCTGCCTACTCTGTACTATCCATGGTGCTGAAGCTGCGCATTCTGCACTATCCATGGTGCTGAAGCTGCACCCTCTGCACTATCTATGGACCTGAAGCTGAACAATCTGCACTGTCCACGATCATAAATCTGCACATTTTGCACTGTCCATGGTCCTGAAGCTACATACTCTCTGCACTATCCAGTCCTTTCCGACTCTAGGGTAGGCCGCTATGACATATATCACTGTCAATCTTTAACATGCGAACCTGCTAAGGATCCGGCCTGAACACTGGGTCGAAGAGCCTCTGCTGGTAGCCCCGGATCACGACAGTCTTTAGTTTCTGTTTTATTTCACCTGGCCGTGTGGGTTCTGGCCCAGCCCCTTTACTTTTTTGGACTTCCTCCAATTGCCTGCTTGTCTCCTCATTTGCGCCCACTTGTTCCTAATTTTTCACTCATTACCCTGGCCATTTAAACCCCGCCTTGACTAGCATTCTCTGCCAGTTCGTCCCAGTTCTGACCTGTGTCGTTCTAGTCTGTCATTGCGACTTCTGCCAACCGATTTTGCTCGTTCCTGTGTTTTGGATTTTGCCTGTTCCTGGACCTGATTTTTTTCCTATGCGCTCTGGATTGTCTGCTCATGCCTGACTGCCTTCCCTGGTAAGATCTCAGCCTGCCATTTCGGATTCGTGCCTACCTTCTGTTTTTGAAAGACTGTTGCCTTTGTGCTCCCTCATAAACCCTGGAGTATTCGTTGGTGTACACTTGAGTCCTGCCGAAACCCGACAGAACCTCTTTCCAGTGTTCAAGTTCTAATACTGAATTCTAATTAAGCTACAAGCATTTCCCTCTGCCCTGCATGATTTTTTTCTGCGTTATGAGAGAATAATGTCTGTCTACTTAGCTATCTATCTGTCTGTCTGTCGGTCTGTCTTTCTCTGCATAATGTCCATATTTACCCGACAATCGGATGTTCGAAGCAATAACACAGCAATTCTGGCTTTGCAGTACGAGAAGTATCTCGTTGTCTTACTGACTCTTCCGCCCTCCCTGCTGCTTCAGTTTTACGTCAGCTGATACACGACGGATACAGGCACGTCAGCCAACCGAGCCCATCAAACCTACTCTTAGACTAATCAAACACAGATCACATTCTTACTTTGCCACTCATTCCCTTTGTATTTTCCAGAAGTAAAGACGAAACATTGCACTGTCGTTTTGCCAACAATCAGTGTTGTGCTTTGTTTATTAAAAAACACTACCCTTCTCTTTAATCTGTGGGCCTAGAATACTTAAAGGTAAACCCATAGGCTACGGGTACAGTTCAGTAACGGGGAGAGTGAAATTGAGTGAAGTTATCCCCTCTGGTTTAAGAGCCTGATAACTGAGGGTATTAACTTCCGGTACTTGGTGGTGTGGGTCCTGATAACGGTAGCGACCAAAGCACATGTCCTGGGTGGTGGGGGTCCTGAAGGCGGTTACGAGAAATGTACACGGTCTGGGTGGTGGAGGTCCTGAAGGCAGTTACGAGAAATGTACACGGTCTGGGTGGTGGAGGTCCTGAAGGCGGTTACGAGAAATGTACACGGTCTGGGTGGTGGGGGTCCTGAAGGCAGTTACGAGAAATGTACACGGTCTGGGTGGTGGAGGTCCTGAAGGCGGTTACGAGAAATATACACGGTCTGGGTGGTGGGGGTCCTTGATGATTGACGTTGCTTCCCTGTGTCAGTGCTCTGTGTAGAAAATGGGGTAGCAACAACCAGACAGAATGTGCCAATGCAATCTCACCAATCACTTCCCCAAGTGCAGTGTAAGTTAGACTGTATAACGTCCTAACTTTAATATTTAATACTCTGACTGATGAAACGTCTTCATCACCGTTCTGCCTTTATCTGAAGCTACTCTAGGCGAACTTTGTCCTTGTGTTTTTAGTTACCTCCGCTCTGTAACACTTCCTCGTTTCGCGCCACACACTGTGCACGTTTCTCTTCCCAATATGAAACACTCCTCACCGATCCGAACTGAACCTCACTTGTGATGCTTCGGTCCACTTAGCAACTGATCCAACTGATTAACACGATGTTTTCGCTCACGGAACAGCCACTCGCTGGATTTTTTTTTTGTTTGTTTTTGGCACCATTCTTTCTAAACTCCAGTCTGTTGTGCGTAAAAATCCCAGGAGATCAGCAGTTTCTGAGATACTCAAAGCACCCTGGGCGGCACCTGATTAATTAGCTTGTTTATTTCGGCTTTTTTTCTTAAAGAGGTGTCGGATGCGCTCCAGAGCGCTCCGGCTCCGTCTGCACCCCTGGTGTTGGTGGTATCGCCCATCAGTACAATCAACCATTTTTATTCGGAAGTAGTAAAAAATGAGCGACATCTTATCAAATAAAAATAATTTTGAATTATTGCTTTCAAACTCCGATAGGAAAACGAGACCCATAGCAATTGCTAAGAACAACAGCGGCGGAATTTCAGTTGCGGGAAGAGGGAATAAAGCTCCATAGATCTTGGTGCGTATTCTGAATTATTATGATTCAATAAATATTTTATTATACAAAAATATATAGTAATGTGATAATTACCGCGCGGGAAGATGATCGAGAAGGAATGTTGTGGATCAAAAAGGAGGACGGAGATGCGCAGAGGGAAACGGGACAAGGTCTGCACTGGTGGAGAGGCCGGAAGATTTTGTGTGTGCACAGGCGGTGCCGGCTAACGTGGGTTGTTAAAGGCCGACGAAGGACGCGCCATGTCCTGGGCAGTTGCAGTGGGTGAATATGGGGTTTAATGCTTTCTGGGTAATTACAACCCATTCTAAATTCACTACACTGTCACGGAGACACTGAGCGCTACAACACAGAAGCCGGACCCGAGCGCATTCAGTCTGGGCTGAAATATTATTCAGCCTCGTTCCATCGAGCTGCACCCGGACAGCAGCGCTCCATACCCCGTCCACCCGTGTACTTACCCAAATCTCTCTGAAATGTTCAAATCGAATCGGCACCCATCCCTTCCGCTGGCAGTTCGATTCAGGCTCTCTGCATCCTCTGGGTGAAGACATTCCGCCAGTTGGTTTGGCTGGGAAAATTTACATTTCATCGGATGGATGTGAATGTGCTGATGGAGAATCAGTCTGCGATATAAAGTGAGCGCCTGAACAGGGACTTGAACCCTGGACCCTCAGATTAAAAGTCTGATGCTCTACCGACTGAGCTATCCAGGCTCTGTTATACTGGAAACACACACACACATACACACACACACACACACACACACACACACACACACACACACACACACACAGACACACACGCACACAGACACACACACACACAGACACACACGCACACAGACAAATACACACACAAATACACACACACACACACACACACACACACACACACACACACACACACACACCCCTACATTCCAGTTTTCTTACGCCAAACCATTTACAACGTTTTGGATTCCATGAATTGCATCGGAAAAATCAAGAGAATTATCTTCCGCTGAACTATCGCAAGCCTCAAACTGGTCTGGCAGGGTCTGGCACCCAGGCGTGTCGTGCAGGAAGAAGATATTTAAGGCAAATTGAAGAAGTGAAAGTGAGCGAGTTCGGGAGATCGCAGAGGCAGGGGCAGAACAAGGAGAGAAAGGGTCTGATTGGCGAAGCTGTATTTATTTTAATGCAATGAGTGCCGGATACGGCAGATGGTGTTGCAATGGGCGGCTGGTGCGACTAGAGGCGGACCCAAGTGCAGGAGACAGGCACAGAAGACAGGCTTGGACTCGACTTGAAACTTGGAACCAGGACCTGGACTTGACTCGGAACTCGGAACCAGGACGTGGACTTGACTCGGAACTCGGAACCAGGACCTGGACTTGACTCGGATCTCGGAACCATGACCTGTATTTGACTAGAAACTCGGAACCAGGACGTGGACTTGACTTGGAACTCGTAACTAGGACCTGGACTTGACTTCGATCTCCTGCGCTTCACCTGGAACACGGCGGCGACAACATCAAAACAGTGATGGACAATTTATATCTTGGCTTGGAGGAGCGGCAAATGGTCAGCAATTCTCAGCTAGACACGAAGAGACAGAATTCGTAACTCGGAGTAGCGGCACATGGCCGGAACTACTCAGCTGGAAAAAAGTCGATAGAAAAGAAACAATAATGACAGTCCATTAGTATCTAGACACGGAGAAGCTCATGAAGACGGTCCCTTATTCTTGGCCGCTCGGAGTGGCGACAATCGGCCAGCAAATCCCAGCCGAACATGAAAACGATAGAACTCGCATCCTAGCTCGGAGTGGCGGCAAAACGGCCGGCGACTCAGCTGGACACGAAATCGACTGAATTCACGAAGCAGCCACAGGCACCAAAGCAACCAGAGCCCACAATTCTAGGCTGCCGCGGGACGAGCATAGCCACACCGGCTATGGTGACGAACCAGCAGCGAGTAGCTGAAAGCCGGAGTTTTTATGCTGCTGGTTCGAATGAGGATCAGGTGCCCTAATCAAGGAGCCCAGTGGAACACAGGGAAAAGGAAATTAACTGAAATGAGTAGTGAACGGACCGGACCACGACACATGGATCGGAACACGGACTGGGATATCAGAGTGAGGGATATGGCAGATGGATTCAGGCCATAGATCGGAATACGGGACTGGGATATCGGAGTGACGGATATGCCAGATGGATTCAGGCCATGGATCAGAACACGGGACTGGGATATCGGACTGACGGACACGGCAGATGGATTCAGGCAATGGATCAGAACACGGAACTGGGATATCAGAGTGAAGGATACTGGAAATGGGTTAAGGCCATAGATCGGAACACGGACTGGGATATCAGAGTGATGGATACGGCAGATGGATTCAGGCCATAGATCGGAACACGGACTGGGATATCAGAGTGATGGATACGGCAGATGGATTCAGGCCATAGATCGGAACACGGGACTGGGATGTGGGAGTTATAACACAATCACGGCTGACGAATGAGCAATACTGACAGATCAGCGTTCCGGGTTACAGATCCTACACTAGTGATAGACGTGGAGGTAGTGTTGTTTATCATCAACTAATCTAGGTTAGGCAAGTCTCTACACAACTATTAATTAATCAAAACTTGCACTTTATTGACTCTACGTAACCATTTTGATCCCCGGCCAACAACTCAAACATAAATTCTACTGTTCCCCCTGTACCAAAAACTCCTCCAATTTACAACACTGAAATAGGAGATCTCCCATTGGTCAAACGATCGATACATCTTCTCCCAGCACCCGGCATGGGGTCGTGCTTGCGATAGCTAGTCTCGGGAGTTGCCGCTGTTTTGTGTTCAATTCCTCATCTTCTTACACTCTGCTTATCTGTGCAAATGTTGAGATTCAGTCTCGTTGGCTCTGTCCAATCTGGCTAATGTGTGTCAGCTTCCCACTGACTCTGCTCCAAGCCAGCATAATTTTATTGCCCTTGTCCCAAATGACAAACGTGTTCTGTCTCTTTGTTCGGAATCACAGCAGAGCAGCCAGTTGCGTGGTTTGTGTTAGTCAGGTCAAACACTGTCTCCTCCGTTCATAAACCTGCATGTTCCATCGGACCAGAGAGTTCTTCGCAAATAACTTCTTACTTGAAAATGATCTCCAGCGCAGCAGAGTATCAGGAGTATCAATCAATTCACTTTAAATCGCTTTGATGCAGGTACTCCTGAGCAGAGCAATTTACAAGAAAGTTCACAAAATGGAGTACACAGAACAGCTTCACAAAACGGCAGCCTCCATTCCTTCATCCACATGGCAAGAACAAAAGCAATCGGTTTGTCTACTTCCACGCTCCTTGACCCATTCGTATCCAATGTATTCCTCCATATTTTAATCGTTCATGACTAGGAGAGTGAGGGTTGCGTTTTTGATCAAGTGGAACATCATGGTAATTCGTCTGGAAGTGAGACTATCTGGTCAGAAACAGGGTTGATAGCTTTGATTGGAATGTGCTACGAGGGATGATTGATATGCTCGTGGCCTAAGGTAGAAGGAGTCAATCTTAGAAAACCTAGCACATTTATTTTTCAACGTAGTCCTCTCCTGCATTTACACACTTAGTCCAGAGGTCGTGGAGCATACGGATCTTGGACCTCCAGAAACTGTCCACAGTAGAGGTGACTGATAAGTTCGTGGCCTAAGCTAGAAGGAGATGAGTTATACAGCTCTCACATGAGTGATTCCACAGAAAGTTTGAAGTTAATAACCCATCTCATACAGTTTTGTCCAAGTCATATGTAAGAGGCACTGGTACAGAGAGTGGAGTTAAACCAATTCGGGGTTGGGTGGGGTGGGGGGGCGGTGTGGTGCACTGAAGAGACATATGAGAGTGTTCTTGCCAGCAGTATATTCGGATCAATAGATTGCATGAACATAATTCGTTTGAAATGTTGATCTGCGATGAAGCTCTCTACTCAATTCAATATATGGACATTGCATTAGCCAGAGCTGCAAATCTGTTTGTTAATAGGCCCTGGATGGGCGTGATATGTCAAATTACTTGTATAGGAAAGGTGTGGAATGATATTGAACCTGCTCAGCCGACTGTAAACGGCTCCAGAAGGCCCCTTGGACGATATGTGTTGAGCGGCCACTCATTCTGTGCTGAACCGCCGTTTGGTTCTACAGTCATTCGCAGCCGTGTGGCCTGAGGAAAACCCTGGCGTCTGGAATTGCAATGTATCTTATTCCCTGCATCTCTCTGGTCCTTTTAGAAACTCAGCGGCTGCATTTATCGAACTACAATCCTTAAGAATGGCTCCAGATTGCAAAGGATTGTGGCAGATACCCATCCAGGTATAAACGACTTTCCACAACTAGTTATCACCATCCAAACATCCGGCTCCTGATCCAGTGTGGATAACTTCACTGACTGCAACTCTGAACTGACTCCACAATCTAGAGACCCACTTTCAATGACTTTATATTCTCTGTATTATTTATTCATATTTTTATTTTTATTTGTTCCCTTTTGTCTTCTCTTGCACATTGGTTGTTTGTCAGTCTTTGTTTATATATAGTTAACATTAATTCTATTGTATTGCTTTGTTTTCGCCTGAAAGAACATGAATCTCAAGATAGTGTAAGGAGACATTTATGTCCTTTGATAACAAACTTATTTTGACTTTGACTTTTTAGTTCTTTGGTACCTACAGCAAAAACTCAAGATGTTTGTTGTCCTTTGTCCTCTTTAATTTCCAGAATACAGGAACACAAGTAAATAAGAACGGGGATGAGCCACGTCTCTCCTGCCAAGCTGGGCGGATTGGTTTACACAACAACCGCAGGCGGGTCACTGACTCTGAAACAATATTCTCATGGCGGTAAGATCGCCGCTCTAAATATCCACTCTCTAATGTGTCATATTTTCCATTCTTAGGAGTTTCGCAATTAATTCTATAAAACAAGCAAATGAAAATCCCAGCAGGGAATTCGCTCGGCTGATGTTTATTTTTAACACGCATTTCGAAAATCACTATTTTTAATTGTTGAAGTTTCCACGTCCCCGCGGGAATCTCAACGGCGATAAAAACTTTGGCCCTGTAACGCCTCGAAGTTTCACTCGGACAGGGTTACCGGAGGTGTAGGGTGAACAACACTTCGCGCAGAAAATGCTGTACATCTATCACAGTGTTGAGAAAATAGTCTATGTTATCATTGCCGTCATCGGTGTTCCTGGTAAGTGAACGCAGCCATTCAAATAGTGTTACTCCGGGTGTGATGTTATGACAGTTAATACAGAAATAGTAAAAACACAAAACGAAAACAATACTTGGAATATTGCTCTCGATTCTGATCTCCTCGTTACAGAAAGGATGTGAAACCCTTAAGAGGATGCAGGGAGGATTTACCAGGTTTTTGCCGGGAATAAACAGTACCTCATAAGGAAAGTTCGCGTGAGCTCGGGCTTTTCTCTTTGGAGAGAAGGGCGATGAGAGGTGACTTGACAGACGTGTACAAGATAATAAGAGGCATAGAGCAAGTGGATATTCAGAGACCTTTTCCCAAGGTGGAAATGGATAATACGAGGGGGCACAGTTTTAAAGTGATTGAAGGAAAATGCAGGAGAAGTCAGAGGTAAATCCGTTTATTCGCTCGGAGAGCGGTGAGTGCCTGAGGCACTCTGCCAGAGATGATGGTAGAGGCAGATGCATCAGGAGTATTTAACAATCCCCTGGCTCGGCACAAAAATGAAAGATAAATGATGGGCAATGTTAGAGTGCAGGGTGGAATGATCTTGCAGTAGGTTAAAAGGTCGGCACAACAACGTGGGCCGAAGGGCCTGTATTATGTAGAACTGTTCTCTGTTCTATTTTGTAGGCACCATTAACCGTGGCAGGGCGTTCCACATACTCATCAGTCTATGCAAAGTATGATACCTCTGGCATCCCCATATATACTTCCCTCCATTCACTTTTAAATTATGCCAGAAAACCCATAAACTGCAAGCTGTTATTCTTTTTCATCAACATCCCAGATGCTTTCGTCACCTGCTTCCAAAATTCCAATTATTATGAAACGATAATCATTGCGATTTCAGAACATAATAGGTCTTGACACTATATGTGTGGGAAGTAAATCTTTCTGCCGGAGAGGGAGGAAGTGAGAGACTGAGAAAGCTCAGGTAACTGGTGATCAGTTGGCCTGGGATCAGGCATAGGTGTAGTGGTCGCTCCTTTATGAGGAAAGAGCGCACAGATACTTGGCAGAGACTAGAAAAGGCCAGCGTTGCTGCATGGAAGGAAGGTCATGTCTGACAAGCCAGTGTGCGCGTTGACGACATAACCAGAGAGACAAGTACATCATTCATTCAAAACTATCACTCGGGCGCAGCAAGCGGTGACAGCGCCCCGGATACACTGCCCCTGAATGAGGGAACTTTTGACATCAAGAGAAAGGCATCCTAAATACCTCTGTAGACAGCCGGTGCAAAACTATCCCATGGGACCATAAGGTCATAAAATACAGGAGCAGAAAGGGGGCATTTGTCCCATCTAGTCTTCTCCGCCATTTCATCATGGCGGATTCATTTTCCCTCTCAGCCCCAGTGTCCTGAGTTGTCCCCATACTCCCTCATGCCCTCAGGCTGCGTCTTCTGGTCTTAAACTCTCCCGCCAGAGGGAGCATCCTCTCTGCACCCACTCTATCGAGGTCTCTCACCATTCGATAGGTTTCAATGAGGTCACCCCTCATTCTTCTGAATTCCAGTGAATACAGCCCCAGAGTCATCGAACGTTCTTCATATGACAAGCCTTTCAATCCTGGAAACATTTTCGTGAACTTCCTTTGAGCTCTCTCCGGTTTCAGTCTATCCTTTCTGAGATGACGGGCTCAAAACTGCTCAAAGTGCTCCGTGGGACGACACCAGTGCTTTATAAAGTCTCAACGTTACATCCCTGCTTTTTTTATTCTATTGTCACGTACCCTGTGACGGGAATAAAGAACCAGCAGAGATGGAAAACACTTTGGAGTCCAGGATTGCTATAAACTAATAATATTTATTAGTAACTACACAATACAGTAATATAAATGTAGGTAAATCAAACAGGTTAGCAATGATTTTATATATGTAAGTAAGTATATCAGTAAGTGTGGAAATATATGTATGAAAAACCAAGCTTCTTTAAGTTTAGGGGTGAAAAAGATACAGTCTTACGATGATGGGTAAAGTTCAGACCAGTTCAGTTCGTGGTATTGAGTTGAGTAGTGATGGAGACAGAGAGAGGGGGATATTTGAGTCTTCAGGTGCTGACGCTGTCGATCTTTCCGTTGTCCTTCGAAATCCTTTAAAAGTCACCGACTGTGACTTTAACAAAGGGAACAGGTTTTCTGTGGTGGAGCTATCCCCCAGGCGAGGGTGGACACATGGACAACTCCCCACCAGTCAAACCTTTTCCTCTTTCCACTGCAAGAGCGATAGATCGATCAGCCTGATCAATCCTCCAAAACCCACTTTTCCTGCGGGCAAAACAATGCTCATTCAGTGTCCAAACGTATGTCTCAGGTCTGTATCATCTGACTTCCTATTTTCTCTTCCCATACTGAGCATCAACTGTCATTCAAATAATCTCTCCTTCCTTTGTCTGTGTAAGAAAAGCAAGCAGGCAAAAAGCCTTGAAGAAAATGTCAACAACTTGCCGAAAATCATACCATCGAGTGTCCATTAAATAACACCGCTTTCTGTCACCATAGCAACTTACGAGCTCCTCGATACTGTCTGCAACTCCAGCAGAAATTCAAGAGTTAACCAGTTCTTTCTCGTGCCTTAAAGTGACAGTCCAACCAGGTAGTCTTCGTCTCTCTCTCTCTCTCTCTCTCTCTCTTAGAAACAAGTCGGTGTTAAATAACTCTCTCTCTCTCTCTCTTTTCAAAAGCACAGTTAATAGGGGTACTTCAGGATCCCTTCACATTCCCTTTCCTCAGAGAAAAAAAATTGACAAAGATGATTTTTTGTCTAAATGTAAATTACAGAGTTTGAAACAATACAAGTAAAATCATCAGAGGACAGAGCAAAAATGTGTACAATTTCCAACTTAATATCTGGATAACTAATTAGCTATAATACTGTCAGTACCTTTCACATGTTTGATTTTAAGTCACATTGCTGCAATATCAGAATCCAATTTAACAACCCTCTATTCTTATCCTTCATCTTAGTTAGAAATATCAACCGATTATAACCCATGTAAACTACAAGTGGTCTCTGGGCAACAGAAAGATTTTGAGATCACTGATCATAGGCCTCAAAATGTTGTAAAGCCAGAATAAGTGCTAGTAATTCCTTTTCAACAGTTGAATAATTTTTCTGGTGCACCTTACAGTTCTTTGAGAAATAAGCTATTGGTTGTTCAATGTCATTCACATCCTTCTGTAACAGTACTGCCCCAGCAGCTTCCTCACTAAAGCCTGTTGTTATTGAAAATGGTTTTGAAAAATCAGCTGCTTTCAGCACAGGATGATAACACAGGATGGTTTTCAGACGTTCAAATGTCTCCTTGCAAACGCCATTCCATACAAATCTTTCACTCTTCCCCAGGTGTTTTGTTAGGGGGAGAGCGATGTCAGCAAAGTTCTTATAACACTTATAATTATACCCAACCGTTTCTAAAAACCTTCTCAAAGCTTTCTCGCTGGTCAGAACGGGAACCTCAGCAATAGCTTGAAACTTGGCCTGTACGGGATCCATTTGGCCTTGGCCCACCACATAACCCAGATATGTAACTGTGGCATGGCCAAACTCACTTTTAGAGAGGTTCCCAGTAAGATTGGCCTTGGAAAGTCTGTCAAACAGTTTTTCTACAGCTGCTATCTGCTCTTCCCACGTGTCATTCCAGACCACTAAATCATTGATATGAACTCCTGTATTTTCTAAACCTCCAATCAAAGAATTGAGCATTCTTAGAAATGTCCATGGTGCATTTTTCATCCTGAAGGGTAAAACATTGTACTCATACAGTCTAGACGGTGTCACAAATGCTGATATCTCTTTAGCCCTCTCTGTTAAAGAAACACCCCAGTATCCTTTTAACAAGTCAATCTTAATAAGGTATTTAGCCTTCCCCACTCTATCAATACAGTCATCCATTCTCTTTCCTTCTTCTTTCTTGTTTCTAATTCCTTCTTCAACCATTTTCATTTTCTCAAAGTTCTCACTGTGAAGATGTCGTTTCATGGGCTGGGCTGAATTTATAACGACGTGATGCACTGCACCTGTGCACCATTTCAAAATGCCAATTAGTCCTTTCACTTGTTTTTGTGGTTTAGGGTCCAACTGATGGACCTTATCAGTAATATTTTCCAAA
Source organism: Mobula birostris (assembly GCF_030028105.1). Lineage (NCBI taxonomy): Eukaryota > Metazoa > Chordata > Chondrichthyes > Myliobatiformes > Myliobatidae > Mobula > Mobula birostris. The sequence continues at coordinate 92,260,017 of NC_092382.1, forward strand.
ACAATGGAATTCTGACATCTGGGTGAGATTAGATTTAGTGGGTAAACATGCTTTTCCACTCCTTTATCAGATTCCATGACTCCATCTTGTTCCATAACAATTCTCCCAGCTGCAATTCTAGCAAATAAGTGTCTTATTTTGACTCGACCATTTTGTAAACTTTCCTTGGCAAAATCACAAATCTTACTAAATCTCTTCCAGAATTTTAAAACATAATTAAGCACACTGACACATATTTCTAAATCAGACCATAGTTCTCTGAGTAGGGTCAAAAGTCCTTTTGGCCTGTAACTGAATACAGGGTCCAACAGACTACCCTTCAATGCCTTCTGAATCGAATCTCCAACAATAAATAAGAGGAGGGGAATCCCCTCATCCCAATTTTTCCCATTTCTCACATCATGTGCTTTAATCATAGTCTTAACAGTTGAGTTGAACCGTTCCAAGGCTCCCTTGGACTCTGTGAGATATGTAGATGACACCATGTGTTTAGCTTCTAATTCTCTAACTATCCCCTGGAATGTTCCCGAAGTAAAGTTACTGCCCTGGTCAAATTGAATTTCTCTGGGCAGACCTACCAGTGTGTAAAATTACTGAATGCTGTTACCACAGTCTTGGCCTCGATGTTTCCAATAGACATTGCTTCAGGGGACCTAGACAGAGCACACACAATTGTAAACACATACTGATAACCATCTGCAGTCTTTTGCAATGGGCCCACACAATTCACTACATCCTTCCTTAAACTAGGCCAGTAAAATTCCTTCATAATCCTGTTCACTGTCTTTCTCACTCCATGAGGTCCACTTAAAGACATACTGTAAGCCATGTTTAAAATTTCAGCCCTGTAACCTTTCAGAACCACCACGTGACTTGCACGCACTGTGGCTGGTCTCTACCTCTTCATCAACGCCCCATTTTTAAGGTAATGTCCCACTGACTCTCTCCGAACCTCCTCTCCTATGAGACTTATCACCCTTAAAGCCACCATTCCAGAATCTCGTTTCTGTTCCGCTGTAAATTCCTTCCTCAATAAAGACAAACCTTTCTCATACACCTTATTCTTATCAGCTGCACTACCCTCTAAGCCCTGCCGAAATCTGGAAGGTAGAAAATTCTGTGACACATCATTATAAATTAAACCTCTGGGTTTGCTATCATAGGCCTCAACAGGCTGCTTACTCATCAGCTGAATTGCTGAAACACACTTATCTTGGAGAGATGTCAACATGCCTCCATTGTTTACCAAATTCAGTACCATCATCAGGCTGATGAGAATCATGTATATATTATGAAAGAGGCTAAACAATCTCTTTATCAGCTTTCTCTGACCCTCACTACGAGTGCTTCCATGGCAACGTCCACTCCAACATCATAACAATTCTTCTTTTCCCGAACAACGTAACCTTGCAAGTGCTTCCCTCCAAATGTCCAAACAAAATTCAACAGAGGAGCACATCTTCCCTCAGCAGGCCGTTGTCCTGCAAGCAGGGTCAAAGGTCACGCAACCAATCTAACCTTTCCCAGCACATTATCCAAAAGTCCAGAAACAGCACTTTTCCCATTATTTTCAGCAACACTGATCTCACCAGCTTTTAAAACATGGTCTAATATAAATGACTGAGAATCCTCACATTCCACTTTTACCAAGGTTAACCCCTTATTCACTGAACCAAGATCATCTGACACACAAAAGCTGCATTCCTTTCCAACCAAGCCAGGCACCTCAGACTTCAACATGAGGTTCAGAATCCCGTGAACTCACAGGTATTCAACAACCTGAACACATTCAATCGGAACAGCTGCCTCCTCTGGGCTGTCAGCACTTGTTCCAGTTCCAATTTCAATGTCACCCCGAACCTCACAGCTATTCTCTGGCAAAATCTTTTCTGGAGTAAGCTCAACCTCGTGGGTTAAAACTTCTTCGTCTGCTTTCTTATCAAACCTCTGCAAGGTAGCAGCATCCTCTGCATCTGGGTATTCCCTTACCTCATCAACAACACAACTTTTAAATTCATCACACAAACAAGCCCTTCAGAGCTGTAAAAATCATCAGGGACCGACACTAAACCTCTTTGCTGCAACCTCTCCCTTTTAAACTGTCTCTGTCTTTCTGCCACGTGATCTTCACGTTGCCATTTCTCCCTCTCGAGCTGTCTCTGTCTTTCTGCCTCTTCTCTCTGTCTTGCTGCCCTTCTAACCTCACCAACCCTCCTCTTTCATGCCTCAACAGCCTCGAGCTGTTTTAATTTCAATTGCAATTTCAATTCGTGCTCCATTCTTAATTTTTCCAACTGAAGCTGAAGCTCATCCTCAGCAGATTCACCTTACACGAACAAGCCTAACGCCTCCTCATCAAACGTTCCCTTATCTATATAATGCTGAGCTATTACTGTCTGCATCTGAGATTTCCTCATGATAGTGGTCACCTTTAGTTTTAACTTTTGAGTAATTCCCAACAGCACAACCCTCGTAGCATCATCCAACGCTTCCGGGGTTGGTTCCAACATAAACTCCTCAACATTAGCATCCATATCTGCTGTATTTCCACACAACCAAATCAAAAGGGATTTTCCCCAATCAATTCAAACCAGCCTCCCGACTAATTTGTTCATATCCCGGACGAGCCCCAATTTCTGTCACGTACCCCGTGACGGGAATAAAGAGCCAGCAGAGATGAAAAACAGTCCAGTTCAGTTGGTGGTATTGAGTTGAGTAGTGATAGAGGGGAGAGATTTGAGTCTTCAGGTGAGCTGACGCCGTCGATCTTTCCGTTGTCCTTCGAAATCCTTTAAAAGTCACTGACTGTGACTTTAACAAAGGGAACAGGTTTTCTGTGTTGGAGCTATCACCCAGGCGAGGGTGGACACATGGACAACTCCCCACCAGTCAACCCCTTTCCTCTTTTCCACTGCAAGAGCGATGGATCAATCAGCCTGATCAATCCTCCAAAACCCACTTTTCCTGCGGGCAGAACAATGCTCATTCAGTGTCCAAACATGTGTCTCAGGTCTGTATCATCTGACCTCCTATTTTATCTTCCCATACTGAGCATCAACTGTCATTCAAATAATCCCTCCTTCCTTTGTCTGTGTAAGAAATGCAAGCAGGCAAAAAGCCTTGAAGAAAATGTCAACAACTTGCCAAAAATCATAAAGCAGTTAGAGCGTGAGTGGGCCAGTGAAGGAGTGGAGCTTTGAGGCTTTGACTCGAGAGATTCTGGCAGTTTTGGCAGTTGGTCTGTGCAATCAAGTCAGTCAAGATTTGAATAGATCAGCAGAAAGCCGTTATAAGACAATCAAGATTTGAATAAGCTCAGACTCAACAGAAAGCAGCTGATTGGGCAGTCGAGGTCAGGTGACCAAACATTTTGAAAAGCTCCAACAGATAAATAGAGGGATAGCTCTACCCTCAAGGGTGACGTTCTCAGGATTGTTGCCAGAGCTACGTGACCGAGATGGTAAGAATTGGAGGAGATGGCAGTTGAATGCGTGGCTGAGGAGTTGGTGCAGGGAGCAGGGTTTTAGATTTTTAGATCATTGGGATCTGTACAGATTGGATGGATTGCACCTGAACTCCAGGGGGAGCAATATCCTTGCAGGTGGGTTTGCTAGCATGGTTCGGAAGCGTTTAAACTAATTTGCGAGGGGGATGGGACCCAGAGCGATAGAGCAGTGAAAGAAGTGCATGGAGTAAAGCCAGATCTAACATACAGAGAGGCTTTGAGGAAAGAGCAGCAGAATAAACGGTGTAAAGACAGTAAGGTAGAACGGCTGAAATGTGTGTACCTCAATGCAAGTGTAACGTTCCGTTATTTTGGCTCGTGTATGTCTAGGGGAAATCCCGCCCAGCACCTGCTTCAGCAGTCCCCTCAGGGTCAATCGTCGCCCGAATCAATCACAAACATCAATCATCAGCCAGCACACCCAGTAAATTTTAACACATACACTTTATAGATATTACTAATTCTAGGGCATTAATATACATTTGATACAGAGAGGAAAGTAGTGAAAAAAAAGGCGCCAACACTTATCAAAGTCCAAGTTCTTCGCGCGCTACCGTTGGAGCTCAAGTTCGACGTCAGACGACCACCCGAATTCCGTCGACCCACGGCTCGGGACCACCCGAAGTGATCGACCGGAGCCTCTCCGCACGTCCGCCGTCCTCCTCGTCTCTCCTCCCGACTCCCCGCCAAAACTCAGTCCACAGTCATATCATACAGCATGGCATCCGAAAACAAAACGATACATAACCACCCATTGGCTAATAGCACCCTCTTATCACCCTCTAAACCACAATAAGCTGCTAGCGCAAACTCTCTGCAGCGTTAAAACACAACAAAGCCGCATTCCACAGATTAACATAACAAAAATCGCCATTTTAAATGTAACAAAAGAAAGACCCCGTACACTCTCCCCCCACCTAAAAAAGTCATGCCCTCATGACGTTAACAGAATTCACTAGTACTCCTTGTAAAACACAAAACCCAACCCAGGTGCATAACGCAGTGACATAACTTTGCAGGGCAGTAGAGATCACACCCTGCTCTCCCGGCGCTATATAAGTGAGTCTTTCCGGGGGATGCCTACTCCTCTGAGGCCTCTGGACTTCCTCTGCCGTCTCTCCCTGTTCAGACACCCCAGTTGACCCCTCGAGCCTATCTGACGGACCTTCCCCTTCACCGGGATCCCTCTGCCCCGGTGAGCCCTCTGGCTCGGGCTCTGCCTCCACCCTCTCCTCCCCCAATGCCGGCTGTAATACAGGCGGCTCTGCAACACCCTCCCTCGGTTCCCCTGACTCAGTGATGGAAGGGCCAAGAGTCTCTTCTCCTGGCACCGGGGAATCAGCGAACGGAAGCAGGTACCACACGTCCGAATCATCATCTTCCGATGACGTATCCCTTCTCGAGGTGGGGACCGGCCCCGTTTTCTTCGCAGCGGCCTCTTCCCGCGCCCCGCGCCCTGCGCCCTCGCAGAGTCCTCGTACTAGGAGTAAACTCCCATTCGGACTCTGGGTCCATCTTCACCTCTCGACCCAGAGGCAACAGGTGGTTCCGATGGAGTACCTTGACAGGCCCCTGCCCGCCCTCAGGTCTCACCCGGTAAACCGAGAGATTCGGCATCTGACTCTCCACCACATATGGGGTGGCTGCCCAACGGTCCGCCAACTTGTGCTTACCCTGTAGTCCTAAATTCCGGATAAGGACTCGGTCTCCCGGCAATAGCTGGACGAACTTTACCTTCTGATCATACCTCCTTTTATTCCGCTGGTTCTGCTTGGTGGCTGCCGCCTCAGCCAACTCGTACGCCCTTTTCAACTCTCTCCTCATATCGGACACGTACTTCAGACATGGCTTCGAAGGTATTTCCCCCGCTTCAGTCCCAAAACACAGATCAATGGGCAACCTCGCTTCCCGTCCGAACATCAGATAGTAGGGCGAGTACCCCGTAGCATCATTGCGAGTACAATTGTAACAATGAACCAAATGGGCGATGTGCTGACTCCACTTACTCTTCCGTCCAATCTCCAAGGTGCCGAGCATGTCCAGCAGGGTCCGGTTAAACCTCTCGGGCTGAGGATCACCCTGCGGGTGATAGGGGGTGGTTCTGGACTTTTCAACCCCAAGCATATCCAGCAATTCATGGATAAGCCTGCTCTCGAAGTCCCGTCCCTGATCACTGTGGATCCGCCGGGGAAGGCCATAATGAACAAAGTACTTCTCCCATAACACCTTCGCCACTGTAGTCGCTTTCTGATCCTTAGTAGGAAAAGCCTGCGCATATCTAGTGTAGTGATCCGTGAGGACCAAAACATTCGCGGTATTGCTGGTGTCCGGCTCAATAGACAGGAAATCCATACACACCAGGTCCATGGGTCCTGCACTCTGCAAGTGGGATAACGGAGCACCCTGCGCAGGCAAGGTCTTCCTCCTGACGCAACGGCTACAGGTCTTACAGTATTCTTCCACCTCTCCCCTCATTCGGGACCAGTAAAACCGGTCCTTGACTAATCCATAGGTCTTCTCTACCCCTAAGTGCCCGGAATCATCATGTAGAGCCTGAAGCACAGCCTTTCGATACTTCTCGGGCATGACCAGCTGCCAGCGCCGGGGGTGGTCCGGAGGCGACGTGACTCGGTACAGGACGTGGTTCTTCAGCTTCTACCGGGGCCACTCCTTCAGTAGTAGAGGAACGGAGGCATGTTTCGCCTTCTCCACCTGCCCCATATCACCCTGGCTAACCGCGTACCAGATAGTGCCAAGGCTTGGGTCATCACGCTGAGCCGCCTGTACTTCCTGGTGACTCAACTCCGGCAGCTGCCGGTTCCTCAGAGCAGTCACATTACAGTAACCAGTGGGCAGCGCGTCACCGTCAGCCCCCAGTTGATCTACTGCCCGATCCGTTCCCATCTGTGCTCCTACTTCCCCGCCGCTCCCAACTTGACACATGGCCTTTACTCCCTGGGCAGGGACACTCTTCCACTCCTCGGCCGTGCCCGACTCGTCGTGCGCCCGACGAGACAGGGCATCTGCATCGATGTTCCGACTCCCCGGGTGGTACTTCAGGCTGAACTCATAGGCAGACAAGGCTGCTAACCACCGGTGCCCAGTAGCGTCCAGCTTCGCCGAAGTCAGGATATAAGTGAGGGGGTTGTTATCAGTTCTCACCTCAAACTGGGCCCCGTATAGGTAGTCACTCAACTTGTCTACCACCGCCCATTTCAATGCCAAGAACTCCAGCTTGTGAGTGGGATAGTTTCTCTCAGATGGCGACAAGCTCCGACTGACAAACGCCACTGGCCTCAATCCGTTTCCCTGTTCCTGGTACAGAACAGCCCCCAGACCGTCGTGACTGGCATCAGTGTGTAGAACATACGGCTTCCGGGGATCAGCAAATGCCAACACTGGGGCCTGTGTCAGCGCCCTTTTTAGAGATTGGAACGCCTCCTCACATTGAGCATCCCACCTCAATCCAAAAGGCTCCCCCGGGTTCAAGTATCCTCCTACCTCCGACCCTCGGTCTCCCTTCCTCCTCCCCCCCACAGGTGGATAGCCACACAGCAGCTGGTTCAATGGATGACTCATTTTCGCATATCCTTTCACGAATCGCCGGTAATATCCGCAAAACCCCAAAAACGAGCGTAAGGCGCTCACCTTCTGAGGTCTCGGCCAGGTGGTGACTGCGGCTATCTTACCCGGATCGGTGGCCACTCCATTTCGCGAGATTATGTGCCCGACATAGCTGACCGACGTCTTACAGAACTGGCATTTATCCAGGGAAAGTTTTAACCCTTCCTCTTTCAGCCGACTCAGCACCTTCAGCAGCCGCTCCTCATGTTCCTCCAACGTAGATCCAAACACTATCAGGTTGTCCAGGTACACCAATACCTCCAGCAGGTTCATGTCCCCCACTGTCCGCTCCATGAGCCGCTGGAAGGTGGCTGGGACCCCCGAGATACCTTGGGGCATTCGTTCGAACTGGAAAAACCCCAGGGGACAGATAAAGGCTGTCTTCTCCTTATCAGTCTCGCTCATCGGAATCTGGTAATACCCACTCCGCAAATCCAATACACTGAACCACTGTGCACCACTCAGACAGGCCAATGCATCTTCCACCCTCGGGACCGTATATTGGTCGGGAACAGTGCGGCGGTTCAGGATCCTATAGTCCACGCACATGCGTACCTTCCCATTTTTCTTCCTTGCCACACTATGGGGGACGCATATGGGCTTCGGGACTCCGCAATAATCCCTGCATCTTTCAACTGCCGCAAGTGCTGCCGCACATCCTCCACATCTGCTGGGGCCAACCGCCGCGACCTCTCCCTAAACGGGGTGTCATTTGTTACCCGAATGGTGTGCCGAGTGCTCTTGGAAAACCCTACATCAAACTCGCCCTGAGAAAAGACATCCCCTAACTTCAGCATCTTCTCCACCAGCCTGCTCTTATACGCCGGCGGTACAGGGGAGTTTTCAAAATTAAAGGCCTCCTCGGTCAGCCGCCCCCCGTCTCCCAATAGTTCTCTTCCAGTGGGCTTCACGGGGGCGCTGGACATCACCGTCACCGGGAACAAGTGCACGAGGGGCATCCCGCGCTTAAAGGTGATCTCCCTCTCCGTTATGTTCCGTATCATCACCCCCATCCGCCGTGCCTGTACAGCTGAGGGCCTCTGCAATTCAGGTCTCACCAGCGCCCCAGCCGGGAACCAGGACTCCCTTTCCAGGTCGTTGGGGGCGTCTACTAGCAGGGCCTCTCCCGGCGGCAATCCGGGAATCTGGGGGTTCCCATCACTAATGCCGCCTCCCCTGGCTGTATCACCTTAGGCCTCGCCTGAGTGCACCACACCGTCCCTCGTTTGCACTCCGGGTCCAGCCCCTGGGGGTCACTCACTCCTTCGTACACTCCTCGGAACACGGGGTGTACCGAGAGGGTCTCCAAAAAGTTCTCCCCCTCCTTCTTCTTACAGGCTCCCAAGAGCCGTCGCACCAGAGGGGAGTTAGTCCCCACCAACAGGGCAGCACCACCGGTCTCCACCGGGTCCGGACAAACCAACACCAGCGTCTCAAAGGCTTCCGATACTCCCACATCTCCCTCTGAAAATTCCAATCTCACTGACAAGTATCCATCGTACGGGTAATCGCCATCACTTATGCCCCAAATCTCCAATGCGTTAAACGGAGTTACTGCCAAATGCTTCAGATATTAGTGGTAGAACAACCGGTACAGTAAGGTAACCTGCGACCCGGTGTCAAGGATGGCTTTCGCAAAGATTCCCTCTATCCGTAGGGACACGCTGGAACGGGGTCCCACCAGCCCATCAGGAATTTGGGCTTGTTCGTTCCGGGGTTCCATAGGGGTTTTCTGGGAACGTGTTCCTCCCGAGACTCCAGTCCGTTCCCTCACTGAGCCTCTCTTAAGTTTCCCGACACCTCTCCCTTCTTGGTGGCCTGGGGGCCCTCCCCCCTCGGCGCATCTCGTCTCTCACAATCCTTCCGTAAGTGGCCAGCTTCCCCACAGTGGTAGCACGCCCCCGGCCACTCACATTCCCGGCGGAAATGCCCCTCTCTCCCACAGTTATAGCACCCACTACTCGCCGCCTCTCTCCTCCCGATACGGGCCCCCGAGGACCCCTTGGATTTCTCTGGTCTCATCCCGGCTACCACCTCCTGAACCGCTAAAGACCGTCCCTGAGGGTCCGAGCCCCCTGGTCGGCCCAAAGCACACTCCTCGGCCCGTACCTCTCGGATCAGCCGTCCGAATGATGGAGGGGAGCTCTGCTTAAATGACTGCCGTACACTCCAAGCCACCCTGTCATCCTCCCGGGAACCGCTACATATCTGGCTCATCCTTAACTCCGCCACATCGTCCTCCCTCACTATACCTCGTCGCAGCAACCCCGTAAGCTTTCCTTCCAGCCTGAAAGCATAGTCGGAGAACTTTTCCCCTCTTCTCTGCCTCATCCGTTGAAACTCTGCTAAATGCCGCCAGGGATCCCCTGACAGTCCAAACACTTCCTCCAAAGCGTCTAAACACTCCGATAGGGAAGCCAAGGGGCGCGCCGCTCTCAGATCGCGGACCACCCGGGCTGCCCCGCCCCTTAAGCTTTCCACCAATCGCTGTCTCTTTTCCTCATCCGAAACTGGCCACACCTCTAACAATTGGGATGTATCTTCAACCCAGGTCTCATAGTCATCCTCCCCTTCCGGGGTGGGCTTGGCTCCCGAGAAAATTCTCAGCTTCGGGCGGTGCACCTCAACCCTTCTCGCCAGGGAGGTAATGGCAGCCGTTAACTCGGCGGTCTCCTCAAGCCTTGAGGGTAGAGCTATCCCTCTACCTCTACCTCTTGCTACGGGCACCCGGCCGGGGGCCTCATCTAGCTCCTCCTCCTCCGGCACCTCCTCACTTGCGTCCTCGGGGAGGGTATGGAGACCCCACCGCCCCGCCTCCCCCTGGACATGGACTGTCGCTGGTAATTCTAAAGTCATGACGTCGGCACTCGCCCGCACCAACATCCAGCTAGCCTCCAGTTCTTTCCCACCCCTTCTAGCTACAAGTTCTACCTGCCCGATACCTTTAATCAAACTCAACCCTCGCACCAGTACCTCTGCCGGAATGCGATAATCGACCCCGTTTACCACACACGCATGATTCACCGGTACCTCCTCCATTTCACACCAACTTACAATCTTATCTCGCTCCATCTTCACACCACTTACCGCAACCACAAGTACAACTTTCCCGAAAAAAAACCCAAATCCCTGACGGTAGCCCCCACTTGTAACGTTCCGTTATTTTGGCTCGTGTATGTCTAGGGGAAATCCCGCCCAGCACCTGCTTCAGCAGTCCCCTCAGGGTCAATCGTCGCCCGAATCAATCACAAACATCAATCATCAACCAGCACACCCAGTAAATTTTAACACATACACTTTATAGATATTACTAATTCTAGGGCATTAATATACATTTGATACAGAGAGGAAAGTAGTGAAAAAAAAGGCGCCAACACTTATCAAAGTCCAAGTTCTTCGCGCGCTACCGTTGGAGCTCAAGTTCGACGTCAGACGACCACCCGAATTCCGTCGACCCACGGCTCGGGACCACCCGAAGTGATCGACCGGAGCCTCTCCGCACGTCCGCCGTCCTCCTCGTCTCTCCTCCCGACTCCCCGCCAAAACTCAGTCCACAGTCATATCATACAGCATGGCATCCGAAAACAAAACGATACATAACCACCCATTGGCTAATAGCACCCTCTTATCACCCTCTAAACCACAATAAGCTGCTAGCGCAAACTCTCTGCAACGTTAAAACACAACAAAGCCGCATTCCACAGATTAACATAACAAAAATCGCCATTTTAAATGTAACAAAAGAAAGACCCCGTACACAAGAAACATCAAGAACAAAGGTGATGAACTGAGAGCTTGGATACATACATGGAATTATGATGTAGTGGCCATTACAGAGACTTGGCTGGAACCAGGGCAGGAATGGATTCTCAATATTCCTGGATTTCAGTGCTTTAAGAGGGATAGAGAAGGCGAAAAAAGGGGAGGAGGGGTGGCATTACTGGTCAGGGATACTATTACAGCTACAGAAAGGGTGGGTAATGTAGCAGGATCCTCTTTTGAGTCAGTATGGGTGGCAGTCAGGAACAGGAAGGGAGCAGTGACTCTATTGGGAGTATTCTATAGGCCCCCTGGTAGCAGTAGGGATACAGAGGAGCAGATTGGGAGGCAGATTTTGGAAAGGTGCAAAAATAACAGGGTTGTTATCATGGGTGACTTTAACTTCCCTAATATTGATTGGCACCTGATTAGTTCCAAGGGTTTAGATGGGGCAGAATTTGTTAAGTGTGTCCAGGATGGATTCCTGTCACAGTATGTGGACAGGCCGACCGGGGGAATGCCATACTAGATCTAGTACTAGGTAATGAACCGGGTCAGGTCACAGATCTCTCAATGGGTGAGCATCTGAGGGACAGTGACCACCGCTCCCTGGCCTTTATAATTATCATGGAAAAGGATAGAATCAAAGAGGACAGGAAAATTTTTAATTGGGGAAAGGCAAATTATGAGGCTATAAGGCTAGAACTTGCGGGTGTGCATTGGGATGATGTTTTTGCAGGGATATGTACTATGGACATGTGGTCGATGTTTAGAGATCTCTTGCGGGATGTAAGGGATAAATTTGTCCCGGTGAGGAAGATAAAGAAAGGTAGGGTGAAGGAACCGTGGGTGACAAGTGAGGTGGAAAATCTAGTCAAGAGGAAGAAGGCAGCATACATGAGGTTTAGGAAGCAAGGATCAGCTGGGTCTATTGAGGAATATAGGGTAGCAAGAAAGGAGCTTAAGAAGGGGCTGAGAAGAGCAAGAAGGGGGCATGAGACGGCCTTGGTGAGTAGGGTAAAGGAAAACCCCAAGGCATTCTTCAATTATGTGAAGAAAAGAAGGATGACAGGAGTGAAGGTAGGACCGATTAGAGATAAAGGTGGGAAGATGTGCCTAGAGACTGTGGAAGTGAGCGAGGTCCTCAATGAATACTTCTCTTCAGTATTCACCAATGAGAGGGAACTTGATGGTGGTGAGGACAATATGAGTGAGGTTGATGTTCTGGAGCATGCTGATATTAAGGGAGAGGAGGTGTTGGAGTTGTTAAAATACGTTAGGACAGATAAGTACCCAGGGCCTGACGGAATATTCCCCAGGCTGCTCCACAAGGTGAGAGAAGAGATTGCTGAGCCTCTGGCTAGGATCTTTATGTCCTCGTTGTCCACGGGAATGGTACTGGAGGATTGGAGGGAGGCGAATGTTGTTCCCTTGTTCAAAAAAGGTAGTAGGGATAGTCCGGGTAATTATAGACCAGTGAGCCTTACGTCTGTGGTGGGAAAGCTGTTGGAAAAGATTCTTAGAGATAGGATCTATAGGCATTTAGAGAATCATGGTCTGATCAGGGACAGTCAGCATGGCTTTGTGAAGGACAGATCGTGTCTAACAAGCCTGATAGAGTTCTTTGAGGAGGTGACCAGTCATATAGATGAGGGTAGTGCAGTGGATGTGATCTATATGGATTTTAGTAAGGCATTTGACAAGGTTCCACACGGTAGGCTTATTCAGAAAGTTAGAAGGCATGGGATCTAGGGAAGTTTGGCCAGGTGGATTCAGAATTGGCTTGCCTGCAGAAGGCACAGGGTGGTGGTGGAGGGAGTACATTCAGATTGGAGGATTGTGACTAGTGATGTCCCACAAGGATCTGTTCTGACCTCTACTTTTCGTGATTTTTATTAACAACCTGGATGTGGGGGTAGAAGGGTGGGTTGGGAAGTTTGCAGATGACACAATGGTCGGTGGTGTTGTAGGTAGTGTAGAGGATTGTCAAAGATTGCAGAGAGACATTGATAGGAAGCAGAAGTGGGCTGAGAAGTGGCAGATGGAGTTCAATCCGGAGAAGTGTGAGGTGGTACACTTTGGAAGGACAAACTCCAAGGCAGAGTACAAAGGATACTTGGTAGTGTGGAGGAGCAGAGGGATCTCAGGGTACATGTCGACAGATCCTTGAAAGTTGCGTCACAGGTGGATAGGGTAGTTAAGAAAGCTTATGGGGTGTTAGCTTTCATAAGTCGAGGGACAGAGTTTAAGAGTCGCGATGTAATGATGCAGCTATATAAAACTCTGGTTAGGCCACACTTGGAGTATTGTGTCTAGTTCTGGTCACCTCACTATAAGAAGGATGTGGAAGCACTGGAAAGGGTACAGAGGAGAGTTACCAGGATGCTGCCTGGTTTAGAAAGTATGCATTATGATCAGAGATTAAGGGAGCTAGGGCTTTACTCATTGGAGAGAAAGAGGATGAGAGGAGACATGATAGAGGTGTACAAGATAATAAGAGGAATAGATAGAGTGGATAGCCAGCGCCTCTTCCCCAGGGCACCACTGCTCAATACAAGAGGACATGGCTTTAAGGTAAGGGGTAGGAAGTTCAAGGGGGATATTAGAAGAAGGTTTTTTACTCAGAGAGTGGTTGGTGCGTGGAATGCACTGCCTGAGTCAGTGGTGGAGGCAGATACACTAGTGAAGTTTAATAGACTACTAGACAGGTATATGGAGGAATTTAAAGTGGGGGCCTATATGGGAGGCAGGGTTTGAGGGTCGGCACAACATTGTGGGCCGAAGGGCCTGTACTGTGCTGTACTATTCTATGTTCTATAACATCGAGTATCCATTAAATAACACCACTTTCGGTCACCATAGCAACTTACGAGCTCCTCGATACTGTCTCCAACTCCAGCAGAAATTCAAAAGTTAACCAGTTCTTTCTCGTGCCTTAAAGTGGCAGTCCAACCATTTTAGTCTCCCCCCCCCCTCTCTCTCACAAACAAGTCGGTGTTAAACAACTCTCTCTCTCTTTTCAAAAGCACAGTTAATAGGGGTACTTCAGGATCCCCTCACACTAGTCATCTTGAAATGAATGCTGACGTCGCACTTGCCTTCCTCACCGCAGACTCAACCTGCAAAGTAACCTTTAGGGACTCCAGCACAAGGACTCCAAGTCCTTTTGCACCTTAGTTTCTTGAGTTTCCTCTTCATTTAGTCAACCCTTTCATTTCTTTAACCAAAGGGCATGACCATTCACTTTCCGACACGGTACTCCATCTGCCACTTCTTTGCCCATTCTCCCAGTCGTTTCCAGGTCCGCGGGTCGCAGTTCTGTTCCCTTGGCAACACTGCGCATGCCCGGTCGCTAGGGTTACCGACTCCAGTACACAACAAGATGATTGTGAATGAGGTGGGCGGGTTTCTCCACGTAGAGGGTGACTGACGGGTGAATTTCACTGGCGCAAACAGTGGGAGTCGCCAGCGAGCTCAGACTATTTATGTGTGAATTAGAGAGATTTCTCGCTGCAAAAGCCCTGGTGATAGAATAGAATATGGTATTGGAATTGAGAATCAGCTAGAATTGCACTGACTGATGCCGGTGAACGGCTGAGTAACTTACTCCTAATCGGACTTTCTCTGTGTCCGAGTTATCTTCTATCTGCCGGTCTCTGTATGTCGTTTTCCACTGATTCTATTGTATTTCTTTGGTCTACTGAAAACGCCTGCAAGTCAATGAATTTCTGGTTAGTATATGGTAACATATTCGTACTTTGATAATAAATTTACTTTGAAATTTGGACACTGCTGGCAAGCTGGGACGGTTTCCAAGCCCCCACCCTCATTTCGTCTGAGAAAAAAAAATCTCGCTTCTGCCCAAATGGAAGAAAGTTTGAACGGACTCCGTCGTTTCTCTTTGAAACCAAGTCGGACGGGAAGGAGACTTGAAGGAAGTGCACTAAATCACGATAGGCAGAGTTTGTGGGTATCGACATCTCTGAAGTTCGACCCTGGGCATAATATTTTACAGTTACGATCATATTTCATGAGTTTAGGGAGATCTGATATGTCACAGAAGGCTTGTATAACATCGGTAAATTTCCGCAGTGTACACAAACCGTGGACAGCAATCTGACAGGCTCCATTACTGACTGGCTTTCGTGGCGGGTGGGTGGGCGAGCGCGGCACACAATCGGAAAAAGCTACAGAGTTGTAAACTCAGCTCGCTCCATCACGGGCACCAGTCTGAACACAAGCGAAGACATTATCAATATGCGCTGGGTCCGGACGGCGTCAGCCATCATTAAGATCCCCACTATGGCCATTTCCCGCTCTCTTTGCTATCATCGGGGAGAAGGGACAAGAGCCTGAAGACAAACAATCTCTTCAGGGATTGATGTTTTGTATATTCAGAGATGCTCTTCTGCACATCACTGTTGTAATGTGCGACCCTTTGAGTTACTGACGCCTCTCTGTCCGCTTAAAACAGTTTATCCGTTCCTACCTGACCCCTCTCATTAACGGAGCGTTTTCGTCCACAGAACCGCTGCTCACTGGACGTTTTTTTTTCTCGCTCCATTCTCTCTAAACTCTCGAGATCGCTGCGCATGAAAATCCTCGCAGAACAGCAGTTTCTAAAATACTCGGTCAACCCGTCTGACACCAACAATTATTCTACTGAGATCGCATTTATTCACCATTATGATATTTGTTCCGGTCACCAACAGATCCTCTCGACCATGTCTGCATGTTTTTAAGCGCTGAGCGGCTCCCGCGCCATTGGTTATGAGATATTTGTGTTAATAAGCGGGTGTACCAGTGTCTCTAATAAAGTGGATACCGAGTGTATGTTGCGTGCTCTAACACGATTTCACTATTTCCCCCGTTCTCATCCCTGCTCTCTGCCCCCAGTGAATTTAGTGGCGATTGCCATCCTGTCCCGGGGAAAGTGCGGTCTCTCCACCTGCACCACTCGGTACCTGGTTGCCATGGCGGCGGCGGACTTGATGCTGATCCTCACCGAGGTTATTCTGTACCGGATCAACTTCCATTATTTCCCGGAGTGCTTCTTCAACATAACCCTCGTGTGCAGTGTCATCACCGTACTGCGTCGTTCGGCCACTGACTGCTCCGTCTGGTTCACCGTCACTTTCACAATCGACCGCTTTGTTGCCATCTGTTGCCGGCGGCTGAAAACGAAATATTGCACCGGGAAGACTGCGGCTGTGGTTCTGGGGACAACCGGCGTTCTGCTGTGTCTGCAGAATGTCCCCTACTACTTCACGTATGTCCCAAGAGTGATCATCGACAACGTGCCGCGGGGCTGCTATCCAATGATCGCTTCCTTTACCGAACCAGGCTGGATGGGCTATGACTGGTTAAACACGGTTTTAACCCCACTCCTCCCTTTCGCTGCCATTCTGCTGCTCAACGCTCTGACAGTCAGGCACATTTTGGTGGCCAGCCGGGTCCGGAAGGGGCTGCGGGGTCAGAGCAGTGGGGAGAACCGCAGTGACCCGGAGATGGAGAGCAGGAGGAGGTCTATAGTTTTACTCTTCACCCTCTCCGGCAGCTTCATCCTCCTGTGGCTGACGCACGTCGTGGAATTCGTCTACTATCAGATCACGGGAACGGCGGCCGGTCGGAACGACTCGCAGTTCATCTTTACGCTGGTCGGATTTATGCTGCGGACCGTCAGCTGCTGCACCAACACGTTCATTTACACGGCGACGCAGTCCTGGTTCCGGGAGCAGCTGAAGAGCGCGTTGGTGTATTCGGTCACCTCGCTGCTTCGGGTCATCAGCGCCTCGGCCACCTGAGCGCAGCGCGCAGGCGCCACCGGGATCACCTGCCCGGCTCCCCGGGCTTTTGACGACCCATGCCCGAACCGCGGGTGATGCTGCTTTGGGCCATCGCACTAACGAAACGCAAAAAAATACAGAAAACAAGACGGCAGGAGGCCAGTCTGCTCTCCGCACCTTTTCCACCAGGAAAATACTCACAGAATACAGCACGGCACAGTACAGACCCTTCGGCACACGACGTTGTGCCGAGTTTTATCTAGTGGGAGAACAATCTAACCCTTCCTTTCTGTGTATCCCACCATTTTCTATCACCGATGTGCCTATCAGACAGTTTATTAAATACCCCCAACATATCCGCCTCTACTGCTACTGCAGTCACGACACCCCCACTCTCTACCCCTGACAAGCCCCAGCCCGCTCAGTGTTCCCGGTACAGGACTAACCGGGTTTTACGGAGCTGTAGCATTGCCTCGCGGCCTTTGAACATCGGCGCACTTTTCCTCCGAGCACACAGCAACACCACCCCTCCCCCCATATCAGCTGACCCTTGGAGTATTAATAAATATAATAAACGTCTTTCTGAAATATAATCCGCTCCTTGGAGTCTGGTGCCTTCGATGTAACAGAACAAATCGTTCCTCCGCCCTCCTGGTGTCGAGATGTGTCCCGATCACCATTGTATGTGACGTTTGTAAATATCTTGATGACGTAATCCCCGGGTGTGGAGTCCACGACATCAGACGATAAGACATAGGGGCAGAATTAGGCCGTTCGGCCCATCAGTTCATCTCCGCCATCCCATCATACTTGGTTAATCTCAAAGCCACCCGCCTCATCCCCTTTCAAGCCCTTGCTAATCAAGAACCTATCAGCCTCGGGTTTAACGTCGGCCCACTTTCCATCCGTCCGTTGTATCGGGTCATTGAGATCCCGTCTGGCGCTGTGTACAGCACTGAACGATGAGCCCGATCGCCCATCCTCCCTTCGCCCTTGCAAGTGGATTTCAGAGCAGCACACGTTCCCTACATGAAATCAACACCTCTCATCCGATAAAATAGCCACAACCGCGACTCATAAAAGTCCCGTGCGGCTGCATTGGGAACACTCCTGTCCTTATCCTCTCTTTCAATAAAGCGTGGCGTAGCACATGTCATCCCGACTGTTCGCTGTTTCTCAATCCCTGTCAGTCCTGACGAAAGGTCAGGGTCTGAAGAGTTAATTATTTATGCCTCTCCAGAGATGCTGCCTGACTTGCTGAGTTCCTCCAGTATTTTATCTGTGTTACTCTGGATTTCTAGTATCTGCAGAATCTCTTGTGCCACCTGAATTCTTGCTTCGTGTACACGGACACGCGGGTCCCCTTCCACGTTTCGTTCTCGTGACCCATTTCTCTTGCATCATTAATAATCTGGTTTCTAGTTAATAAGAATGAAGAACAACCGCCGTCCACCGTCCACATTTGTTACACATCTGCCTGTTCACCAAGACGTTCCTCTTGAATATTTCACCGTCCACTCCAAAGCTTTGATCTCGAGTTGTCATCTTGCCCAACCTGAGGGTGGATTTCCTGCAAGCATTGACCAATTATCGGCATCCGTTAGTCTCATGAAGCCATGGATTTGCGCCTTGGAAAGTTAAAACTGGGCCAGGTTGTATGGAAGACTGGCAATTGCCCATGCTGCAAGTCTCCCCTCTCCACGCCACCGATGTTGTCCAAGGGAAGGGCATTAGGACCCATAAAGCTTGGCACCGGTGTCGTCGCAGAGCAATGTGTCGTTAAGTACCTTGCTCAAGGATACAACACGCTGCCTCAGCCAAGGCTCGAACTAGCGAGCTTCAATCACTAGATGAACGCCTTAACCACTTGACCCCGTGCCAACACTATAGCACTATTTTGTAAACATCTAAATATATCCCCACATTTTTCTGCCCTCCACTGACTGAAGTTCTAAAATATTCATTCAGGGGCTCGTCCGGGATTTGAACCCTGGACCTCTCGCATGCTCACAATTTCGACCCAAAGCGAGAATCATACCTCTAGACCAACGAGCCCGTTCTATATTTATGACATAAAACTGATGCCTTTCACTTCCTCAATCTCCTTCCTCACACATCTGGAGGTAATTTTACGACCAAAGTAGATCAAAGAGCAAAGACCAGTACAGCACACTACAGGCGTTTCCGCCCACGATGCTGTGCCCACCCACGCAGACCCACTCTGCCTTCAATTGGACCATTCCCTCCTACCCAGCTCATAATCCGCTATTTTCTCTACAGCCAACTGTCTATCCAAGTATCTATTTATGTCCCTATTGTGTCAGCCACGCCCAGCACCCCGGCAGTACGTTCCCAGAATCCACCAGACCGTGTACAAAACAAAAACAACTTACCTCTCACCTAAACTTTCCTCCACTCATCTTCAACGCATGGCCTCTGCTATTGGCCACTGTCACCCTGGGGAAAGGTGCTGTTGTCCTCCCTGTCTGTGTCTCTTTTAGTCTTATACACCTCTATCATTCTCCGTAGCTTCGAAGAGAAAAGTCCCAGCTCGTTCCACCTTCCCTCACAAGACGTGTTGTAATCCTGGCAACATCCTGCTGAACCTCCTCTGAAACTTCTCTAAAGGATTTTTAAATGTTTTCCAAGCCCTCCCCCAGACAGTTATTCCGATCAACAATTCTGCTCAGCACCACCACCCGTCCCCAAGCGCCCTCTATCTATCACTCCAGTCACTGCACCACAACATAAACAATTTTAACCACATTTCATCATGTTGTTTACATTGTAAATACACGCTGGTGTCTGTGTTATTTATGCACATTCTGTTCCATATCCGCACTGTAACGACGAACGTTACTTATATAATTGTTTATGCTTTCTCATCGGTAAATGTTGTTTTTGTTGCATGTCGGCCCAACACACCACGTCAACTTCCGAACACACGTAAATGTATCAGCGAAAACGTTGATCATTGATCCCTGATCGCTGACGTTTCCTATAACGGGACGAGCTGAACTGAACACAATACTCCAAGTGCGGTCTAACCAGAGTCTGACAGAGTTACATTACCTCGCGGCACCTGAACTCAATCTCTGACCAATGAAGGTCAGCGCACCACGTGACCTCAGAACCTCTCTCTCAACCTGCGCCGTATGTGTAACATGGGACTAGTGTTGTTTGGATGTCAATTATAATTGTCCCCATCACTGGCGAGAACCAACGGTTAACTCTTCCCTTCTTTTCTATCCAGCGGGTGTTTAGAAGAGGGCACAGTCCCTTCAAAGCAAAGAAGGAACACGAACAGCTGGAGAACTGGAGAGAAGAGAATGGTTAACGTTTGGGGTCGAGACCCTGAAGATTCTAGGATTGTCGACCATTCCACATCTTGCCTGACCCGCTGACTTCGTCCGGTGTTTTGTCTTTCCACTAGACTCTGGCGTCTGCCTTCTCCAACGACCCCACGCTCTGTGTAAACTTTCCTGCGTTCAGCCAGTTGCTCTCGCTCCCACATACAACCCCCGCCCCGTCCCCATCCTCTCGATGGAAATTTCTAACCTTCGTTCCAGAGTTTCATTCACTTGCAACTCTCGGGTTAGATTCATCATGGACTACGTTATAAAGTCGACACAACGCCACTGGGCTGAAGGGCCTGTACTGTGCCGTACGGTTCTATGTTCTATGTTACTACGCCGCTCCTACCTATGCCGTACCGTTCCTGCACCTTCTCCTTTTCAGCCAACACAAATGTTCCTGCTGCTTCTCTTCAACGCCACGGCTGAATACGACAGCGGAACACACGCAAACTGCTGGGGCACCAAAGCGTTCGCTGAACAAGTCCCGCACCGGTTTGATTCTCACAATACAACAGCTCTCCCTTATCCGTATAGAAAGACATTTCACATTCCTCGGTCCGCTTACCCAGCTGCTCAGGATCACCCGATAATTTTGCTAATCTTCAAAGTAAGTTTATTCTGAACGGACGTATTGGTCACCATATTCTGTCTTCCTCGCTGCCTAGTTTAAACTCATCGGCACAGTTAATATACGAGCCTTGTACATTCTCATCAAAATCATTTGTATGAACAAAGATGCAAAAACAGTGTACACAGCAGCGATCCACGTAGGGCACCACAATTCGTGAGCCTCCCGTCCTAAAAACAACCTTCCACCATCACTCGGCTCCCTCCCATAAAGCCGGTGCGTCGTCTCCACTTAGCTGGCACACCCTAAACCTAACGCCATCTGCTTTTCCAGAGTAGACATCCACGCAGGACTATGTTAAAAGACCTGCTCAAGTCCGTGTAGTCACCGCTCACCGCCCTACACAGATCGATCCTCCAGGTTACCTCTCCGAAGAAGTCTAACAGCTTTGTGAGATTGGATTTACTGCGCACACGGCAGTGCTGACAATATTAACCCCTCCGGTAACGTATCCCCGCGAGTGTCAGGCTCACCGGCTTGTAATTCCTTGTTTTGCCTGGGCTACCCTCAAATAATGGCTCGCCGTTAGACACCTTGCAGCCCCCGGAAGATCACCTTTGCCTGAAGATGAAGCAAATGTTTCCGCAAGGTCGCCGAGTTTTCTTCCTCATCTTCTCACAGGATCAGAAGATGCATCTGGTCAGCCCTGGGGATTTATAACACAAGGTAGGGTTCATTATAGGAATCATGTAGAAGATTTAGAGAGGAGATTTACCGGGATGCTGCGCGGATTATGGGGATTAGTTGAGCGAGCTGGGGGGTTTTCTCTTTGCAGTGAAAGAGGACGTGAGGCGACCAGATGGAGTTGTACAAGATGATAAGATGCATAGACCTCTGGATAGGCAAACAACAGGAATTCTGCAGATGCTGGAAATTCAAGCAACACACATAAAAGTTGCTGGTGAACGCAGCAGGCCAGGCAGTATCTCTAGGAAGAGATGCAGTCGACGTTTCAGGCCGAGACCCTTCGTCAGGACTAACTGAAGGAAGAGTAAGTAAGGGATTTGAAAGTTGGAGAGGGAGGGAGAGATCCAAAATGATAGGACAAGATAGGAGGGGGAGGGATGGCGCCAAGAGCTGGACGGGTGATAGGCAAAAGGGATACGAGAGGATCATGGGACAGGAGGTCCGGGAAGAAAGACAAGGCGGCGGGGGGGGGGGGACCCAGAGGATGGGCAACGGGTGTATTCAGAGGGACAGAGGGAGAAGAAGGAGAGTGA
This sequence comes from Mobula birostris, assembly GCF_030028105.1. Classification (NCBI taxonomy): domain Eukaryota; kingdom Metazoa; phylum Chordata; class Chondrichthyes; order Myliobatiformes; family Myliobatidae; genus Mobula; species Mobula birostris. The sequence continues at coordinate 92,281,895 of NC_092382.1, forward strand.
GAGAAAGAATGTGTGTATAAAAATAAGTAACAGATGGGGTACGAGGGGGAGGTGGGGCATTAGCGGAAGTTAGAGAAGTCGATGTTCATGCCATCAGGTTGGAGGCTACCCAGACGGAATATAAGGTGTTGTTCCTCCAACCTGAGTGTGGCTTCATCTTTACAGTAGAGGAGGCCGTGGATAGACATGTCAGAATGGGAATGGGATGTGGAATTAAAATGTGTGGCCACTGGGAGATCCTGCTTTCTCTGGTGGACAGAGCGTAGGTGTTCAGCAAAGCGGTCTCCCAGTCTGCGTCGGGATATCCTCTGGATAGGCAGATAGTTTTCCCAGGGCACAATGGGATCGTGTTCAGGTGACCTGAGGCGCTCTGCCCTCGTCCATCCTCTGCGTCACCTTTTCAAACAACACAACGACATTCACGAGAGGCGTTTTACTCGCCCGAAATCCATGCTGGGCATTCCTGCACTGATCTCGTCTTTCCAACTGCTGGTAGATCGTGTCTCTCAGAATCACCCGCAGGTAATTTCCCATCAATATGTGGATTAATGATTTATTCATCCCTGTCCTGTCCTTGTAGCCGATCGTCACTGAAGGCTCAGCGTTCGCCACCCTCCAGACTCCACTACCCCACGTGACTCGCGATAGTAAAGCTACCTCTGCCCTTGTCCCATTCATTTCTTCTCCGGCTTCCCGCGATGCCCTAGATGCACTTGGTCGGACCCTGGGGATACACAGCACGCATTTTCTCTGCAGTGTAAGGCGGACAGTACCTCATCGTTTACAATGGCCACATGGTTCAGGGCAGCACCGTCTTCGTCCCTGAATTTCCTCGCTTCCATTCGATCCTCCGCGCTAAATTCAGGTAGGAAATATTCAGTTGAAATCTCGCCCATCCCCTCGGGCTCCACACAGACGGCCGGACTGATCCATTCGCTCCTTGATCATGCGTTTCCCGCAATAAATCCCGGAGGATTTTCCTCTGCCTTTCCTGAATGATCAGTGCCATGCCTTCTGTTTACAATATATTTATATAATCCCGGAGGATTCTCCTCTGCCTTTCCTGATAGATCAGTGCCATGCCCTCTTTTCGCAATATATTTATATATTCCCGGAGGATTTTCCTCTGCTTTTCCTGATAGATGGGGGCCATGCCCTCTCTTTGCCCTCCTGATTTTCCTGTTCAGTGTCCTGCGCTTCTTACAGTCGCTGAAGGATACTCTTGGTTCCGACTGCCTCAGCCTGAATTGTGTCTCTTTTAAACACGGGAGATTCTGCACTATCGATCAGACACATTGACTGTTTGCTTTCACTTTCCCTAAATGCCGCCAGACCTGCTGGGTTTCTCCAGCATTTGGTATTTGTTACTACGCCTCCTTTATCCTGACCAGGGTCTCAATATCTTTCATCATCCAATGCTCCGTACTCTTGCCAGCTTTGCCCGTCACTCTGATTGGAACACGCTCTACCTGAACTCCGGATATCACAGCTTGAAAACTAGATGTCTATTTACCAGAAAATAAAATCAGCCTGTTCTCAACAATAAACCCTGGGAAACCCCCAGTTAATCGCTCTCAAATTGGCCCCACACTAAATTAACAACTTAATTTGTGGACCAGCCCTAACTTTCTGCAGAACTATTTTCAGCCTCGTGGAATTATGGTCACTGGTCGCGAAATAGTCTCTCGTTGACTCCTCAAGGCATTTGCCCTGAAAGATTAAAAAAAAGCCTGGACAAGCCAGCGAGCACTGCGAGGGTCATATTTTTTGACTTCTCCAGTGCGTTCAACACCATCCGCCCTGCTCTGCTGGGGGAGAAGCTGACCGATGCAGGTGGATGCTTTCCTGGTGTCATGGATTCTTGATTACCTGACTGGCAGACCACAGTACGTGTGCTTGCAACACTGTGTGTCCGACAGAGTGATCAGCAGCACTGGGGCTCCACAGAGGACTGTCTTGTCTCCCTTTCTCTTCACCATTTACACCTCGAACTTCAACTACTGCACAGAGCCTTGTCATCTTCAGAAGTTTTCGGATGATTCTGCCATAGTTGGATGCATCAGCAAGGGAGATGAGGCTGAGTACAGGGCTACGGTAGGAAACTTTGTCACATGGTGTGAGCAGAATTATCTGCAGCTTAATGTGAAAAAGACTAAGGAGCTGGTGGTAGACCTGAGGAGAGCTAAGGTACTGGTGACCCCTGTTTCCGTCTAGGGGGTCAGTGTGGACATGGTGGGGGATTACAAATACCTGGGAATACGAATTGACAATAAACTGGACTGGTCTAAGAACACTGAGGCTGTCTACAAGAAGGGTCAGGGCCGTCTCTATTTCCTGAGGAGACTGAGGTCCTTTAACATCTGCCGGACGATGCTGAGGATGTTCTACGAGTCTGTGGTGGCCAGTGTTATCATGTTTGCTGTTGTGTGCTGGGGCAGCACGCTGAGGGTAGCAGACACCAACAGAATCAACAAACCCATTCGTAAGGCTAGTGATGTTGTGGGGATGGAACTGGACTCTCTCACGGTGGTGTCTGAAAAGAGGATGCTGTCTAAGTTGCATGCTATCTTGGTCAATGTCTCACATCCACTACATAATGTACTGGGTGGGCACAGGAGTACATTCAGCCAGAGACTCATTCCTCCGAGATGCAGCACAGAGCGTCATAGGAAGTCATTCCTGCTTGTGGCCATCAAACTTTACAACTCCTCCCTTGGAGGGTCAGACACCCTGAGCCGATAGGGTGGTCCTGGACTTATTTAATAATTTACTGACATAATTTACATATTACTATTTAACTACTTATTAATATTTTCTATTACTATTCTATTACTATTTATTATTTCTATGACTATTACTATTTACTATTTACTAATAGTAATATTACTCTTACTATTTCTATTACTGTTTATTATTTATTGTTTTAACTGTAACGAAAACCAATTTCCCCCGGGATCAATAAAGTATGACTATGACTATGACTATGACTGTTATTTGTCACATATAATATAGCAGCTATTAGTGGGAAGTTAGAGGACTGGGAAGCGTGAAAAACCTACAGAAAGCAGCTAAAGAGATAAAAGATGGAATACGAAGGACAGCCAGCTGATAATATCAAAGGTGATACCAAATATGTTTTATTTTCAGATACATAAGAAGATATAGTGAGGCGAGAGTACAAATAGGACCGCTGGAAAATGACAATGGAGAGTTAGAAATAGGGAAACAATGAAATGGCGGACGGAATTAATAACTATCCTGCACCAGTCCTCCCGGTGGAAGACACTAGCAGCAGGCCAGAAATCCGAGAGAGTTTGGGGGCAGAAATGAATGAGGTTTCCATTACTAAGGAGGAGCTGCTTGGGAAGCCGGAAGTTCTGAAGATAGACAAGTCACCTGGACCTGATGGACAACAGCTCAGATTTCTGAAAGAGGTAGCTGAAGGGATTGTGGAGAAAGTAGTAATGTTCGCTCAGGAATCACCCTCAGTGTACAACCTCTAGTTCCAACCTCAGTGGAAAAGGTTTGCTTGCACTAACCAGGTTTTTACCCCTCATAATTTTGTATACATGAATTGCTCTAATTCCATAGGTTCCCAGTTCCTTTGTGAAACAATAAGGTTACGTTTGACACACTCTGCTCTGCAAGAACTTCTCGAGACGTCAGAGAAATTTGGAAGATGGTCATCTACTGAAAGACTATTTTGCATGTTCACTATCTATATCTCATTTCAATGTAGAGAGTATGATACTCACGGTATTTGCTTCTATTTACTGACCTGAATTTCAGTAACACAAGAACAAAAGAATATGGAGGCAGGAGTTGGCCAGCAGCTTCACAACACTTCCCATCCACTCCATTTATATCCTGGCTCCAATTCTTCTGTCATAGGGCGGTGGCTGGGAACGGACCCAAGTGCAAGACACAGACACTGAAGTACTAGGGGCAGGACTAGGACACAGGGCGAGGGCAAGGACATGGACAGGAAAACCGGGAACCAGGAACAGGACTGGACAAGAGAGCTAGGAGCCCGGCTTGGACTCCGAGCCAGAGACTGGACAAGGACCCAGTACCTGGGTCTTGCCTCTGGCTCGGACCCCAGAACTAGGCAAGGACGAGGCTTGGCAGGCAGGCAGGACGAAGCTGGAGTCTTCTGGCTTGAGACTAGAGGCTAGAGACTTGAGGCGAGGCTTGGCAGGATGCAGGAGGCTGGAGTCTTCAGGCTTGAGACTAGAGGCTAGAGACAAGGCTTGGCAGGAGGCAGAAGGCTGGGATCTTCAGGTTTGAGGCTAGAGGATAGAGACTTGAGGCGAGGCTTGGCAGGAGGCTGGAGGCTCCTGCTGGGCAAGGCGCCGTTCTCCTGAGCAGGGCGTGGATCACCACCCGACAGAACCAACCGCAGGTAACGACAAGAGGGCCTGGCTTACCTGACGGAGGCAAGGGACAGGAAGGGAGCTAGGTACAGTGTGGCTCCAGGACAAGACTGCAGGCGAGACGAGGCGAGAGTTACCAGCAAGACAAGTCAAGGCTTCAGGCCAGGAAACAGAAGGCAGTGGAAGGGATACAAGGAGGAAGGACAAGAACAATCCAGTAGCCACGCCCTGGTCTCTGAAGGTATTTATGCAGCCAGCCCCAACGAGCATCAGATGCCTCAATTAGAGCTCAACAAGACCAGAAATAGGGTAGACAGGACAACCTGGAGCAAGGATCGATGGATCGGACCATAAACCGGAATACGGACTTCACGGACCGGACCATGACACCCTCATGGAATTATAGAGTCAAGGAGCACTACAGAACACAACAGACCCTTCGGTCCATCTAGTCCATACCGCCCTTCTGGCTCGGTCCGTGTACCCGCTCCAAGAACATAGCCTTCCAAATCCCTCTCATTCAAACTTCTCTTAATTGTTACAATTCAACCTGCATCTCGTTCCACTCAAGCGATATCCTCTGAGTGAAGATGTTCCCCCCACAGATTCTCCTTGAATATATAACTTTTCATACTGAACCTGTGACTTCGAGTTGTCATTTCACCCAACCTGAGGGGGAAACTCTGCAGACATTGACCTTATCTACATCCCTCATAATTTCGTATACCATTAACCATCTACCCTCATTCTCCTGTGCTTCACTGAATAAAGTCCTAAAACATGTTATTCAGAGGGGCTCGTCCGGGATTTGAACCCGGGACCTCTCGCATACTCGCAAATTCGGGCCCTAAGCGAGAATCATACCTCTAGACCAACGAGCCAATTCAATGTTTCTGACCATAATACTAATGCCTTTCACTTTCTCAACCTTCTTCCTCAACACAACTGGGAGGTATTTTATGTCTGACTTTGGAAGACAGGACCAAAGTAGAACAAGGAACAAAGAACTTGTCCAACACACTAGGGGCCCTTCGGACCACCATGTTTTCTCCACCTGTGTAAACCTACTTTCCCGTAACTATTACTCTGTCCACCTAAGTGTCTTTTAAACGTCGCAGATACACACGCCTCTGCCAGACTGTTCCAAAAAACCACCGCACTGTATAAAGAAAAAGTTATCTCTGACATACTTTACTTCAGTATTCACTATGGAAAAGGATCTTGGTGATTATAGTGATGACTTGCAGCAGACTGAAAAGCTTGAGGATGTTGGTATCAAGAAACAGGATGTGCTGGAACTTTTGGAAAGCATCAAGTTGGATAAGTCGCCGGGACCAGATCAGATTTACTACAGTCTACTGTGGGAGGCGAGGGAGGAGATTGCTGGGCCTCTTGCGATGATCTTTCAATCATCAATGGGGTCGGGAGAGGCTCCGGAGGATTGGAGGATTGCGGATGTTGTTCCTTTATTCAAGAAAGGGAGTAGAGATAGCCCAGGAAACCGGTGAGTCTTACTTCGGTGCCTGGTAAGTTGATGAAGAAGATCCTGAGAGGCAGGATTTATGAACATTTGGAGAGGTATAATATGATTAGGAATAGTTAGCATGGCTTTGTCAAGGGCAGGTCGTGCCTTACGAGCCTGATTGAATTTTTCAAGGATGTGAGTAAACGTTGATGAAGGTAAAGTTGTAGGTGTATGGATTTCAGCAAGGCATTTGATAAGGTACCACATGCAAGGCTTATTGAGAAAGTAAGGAGGCAGGGGAACCATGGGGACATTGCTTTGTGGATCCGGAACTGGCTTGCCCACAGAAGGCAAAGAGTGGTTGTAGACGGGTCATATTCTGTATGGAGGTCGGTGACCAGTGGTGTGCCTCAGGGATCTGTTCTGGGACCCTTACTCTTCGTGATTTTTATAAATGACCTGGATGAGGAAGTGGGGGGATGGGTTAGTAAGTCTGCTGATGACACAAAGGTTGGGGGTGTTGTGGACAGTGTGGAGGGCTGTCAGAGGTTACAGCGGGACATTGATAGGATGAAAAACTGGGCTAAGAAGTGGCAGATGGAGTTCAACTCAGATAAATGTGAAGTGGTTCATTTTGGTAGGTCAAATACGATGGCAGAATATGGTATTAATGATAAGACTCTTTGCAGTGTGGAGGATCAGAGGGATCTTGGGGTCTGAGTCCATAGGACGCTCAAAGCAACTGCGCAGGTTGACTCTATGGTTAAGAAGGCGTATGGCAGGGGTCCCCAACAGTTTTGCACCGCGGACTGGTGTATTATTGACAATATTATTGCGGGCCGGACCGACACGGTGGCGGGGGGTGGCGGTGGGAGATAGGGTTGGCAACGGGCCAGAGTAGCAGTCAAATTCGCCTCACTATAGGAAAGATGTGGAAACCATAGAAAGGGGGCTGAGGAGATTTACAAGGATGTTTCCTGGATTGGGGAGCGTGCCTTATGAAAAGAGGTTGAATGAACTCGGCCTTTTCTCCTTGGAGCGACGGAGGATGAGAGGTAACCTGATAGAACATAGAACATAGAATAGTACAGCACCTTCCAGATCTTTCGGCCCACAATGTTGTGCCGACCCTCAAACCCTGCCTCCCATATAAGCCCCCACCTTAAATTCCTCCATATACCTGTCTAGTAGTCTCTTAAACTTCACTAGTGTATCTGCCTCCACCACTGACTCAGGCAGTGCATTCCACGCACCAGCCACTCTTTGAGTAAAAAACCTTCTTCTAATATCCCCATTGAACTTCCCACCCCTTACCTTAAAGCCATGTCCTCTTGTATTGAGCAGTGATGCCCTGGGGAAGAGGCGCTGGCTATCCACTCTATCTATTCCTCTTAATATCTTGTACACTTCTATCATTTCTCCTCTCATCCTCCTTCTCTCCAATGAGTAAAGCCCTAGCTCCCTTAATCTCTGATCATAACGCATACTCTCTAAACCAGGCAGCATCCTGGTAAATTTCCTCTGTACCCTTTCCAATGCTTCCACATCCTTCCTATAGTGAGGTGACCAAAACTGGTCACAGTACTCCAAGTGTGGCCTAACCAGAGTTTTATGGAGCTGCATCATTACATCGCTACTCTTAAACTCTATCCCTCGACTTATGAAAGCTAACACCCCATAAGCATTCTTAACTACCCTATCCACCTGTAAGGCAACTTCCAGGGATCTGTGGACATGTACCCCTAGATCCCTCTGATCCTCCACACTACCAAGTATCCTGCCATTTACTTTGTACTTTGCCTTGGAGTTTGTCCTTCCAAAGTGTACCACCTCACACTTCTCCGGGTTGAACTCCATCTGCCACTTCTCAGCCCACTTCTGCATCCTATCAATGTCTCTCTGCAATCTTCGACAATCCTCTACACTATCTACAACACCACCAACCTTTGTGTCGTCTGCAAACTTGCCAACCTACCCTTTTACCCCCACATCCAGGTCGTTAATAAAAATCACGAAAAGTAGAGGTGTATAAGATCATGAGAGGCATTGATCGTGTGGATAGTCAAAGGCTTTTTCTCAGGGCATAAATGGATGCCACCAGAGGACACAGGTTTAAGGTGCTTGAGAGTAGGTACAGAGGCGATGTCACGGGTAAGTTTTTTACGCAGAGAGTGGTGAGTGCGTGGAATGCGCTGCCGGCAACGGAGGCGGATACGATAGGGTCTTTTAAGAAACTTTTGGATAGGTACATGGAGCTTAGAAAAATAGAGGGCTATGGGTAAGCCTAGTAATTTCTAAGGTAGGGACATGTCGGCACAATTTGTGGGCCGAAGGGCCGGTATTGTGCTGTAGGTTTTCCATGTCTCTATGTTTCTATCTCCCCTAAACTGTTCTCCACTCTCCTTGCCGCTACCTACAAGGATTTTGTACGTTCTCCCCGTTTCTGCGTGGATAATCTGGTCAAGTATTTTAGTTAGACCTCCCCCACCTCCTCTACCTATTACCTCACCATCGTCACTGCACCGTCAGCATTTTAAACCGTTTTTTATAATATTTACTGTAGAAATGCACTTTATTGCATATCCGTACTTTAATCACTAATTTATTTTATAACATTCTTTATTCTTCATCATTGCTGAAAGTTGGGTTATTCTATCGCATGTTTTTCTTGTTGATGACCACACCACAGCAAATTCATTGCACAGTAATGTGAACAAGTCTTGGGCACATATAAATAGCTTAGAAACCTAAGATTTTTGCACAGTGCTGTAGTAGTTTTATGTATTGCACTGTACTGCTGCCGCCGAAAAACAAATTTCATGATATATGTGAGTGATGACAAACCTGATTCTGATACGGGTCTCTATTGTGGACTGAGAGTGGGAAGGGGGCAGGGAGACAGGAATCATGTTTGGGAAAAGGGGAGGGGAGAGGGGAAGGAACAGGAAGCACCAGGGAGACATTCGGTGATGATCAATAAACCAATTGTTTGCAATAAAATTACCTTGCCCGGTGTCTCAGTTCTGGGTGTGTCTGCACCTATGCAACACCCACCCGTCCCTGGCACCCTTCTCTGCCCCCTGTTCCACCCGCGGCGCTCCACCCTCACTATTCCCAGCACCTAACATCGTTCTGGAGCTTTGAGAAATTTATATGTTTAATATCACGTTTGTTTCAACTGATATTGCGGTAGTCGTTCTGAGCTGGAAACAGTTAAATGAGTGTGTTTGTTCAGTGACTGTAACTAATGACGGTCTCACTGGAAGCCGCTGGCGTTTGGGGACTTTTCCTTCCCTCCGGTTCATCAGTAAATATGGCACTTTACTTCCCACAATTCCGTGAGACCAATTCCATCGGCACTGACGGGACCACAGCGCCGCCCCGGGGCAGAGACTGGCATTACACCTGAAAATATCGAGCTCTGTTTTGCATTCTCGCTGCTGCTGTGGTGATTGTTGTTGTAACGAGGTATTGACGCAATAAACCACGCATTTGGTTCTTCTGTGCACTCAAACGGAGAGGTAGTTACCTTTTTGTCCTGAATGCCATACAGACTCCTGAAGACATATTACATTACGCTGCCGTTTTGGGTAAGACACGGAAGTATTTAACATTCTACTTTCAAGAGACGTACAATCTCACTTTCACCACATCTCCCACCGTATTGATATCAGATTCATTTCCATCTCTATTGATTGATTTATTTATTGAAAGATACAGTACAGTAACAGTCCAATTACACCCATGTGACCAGTTACCCTGCTAACCCGCACGTCTCTGGGATGTAGGAGGAAACCGGGGCACCTTGAGGAAACCCACGTAGAGAACGTACAAACTTACAGACAGCGGAAGTGACGCGGGTCGCTGGCGCTGTAAAGCGTTACACTAACTGCTATGTACCGTGCCAACACCAAGGGCCGTCAGTGATGTTCACCGGTTACCACATGAGAGGTATTGGTTACCCTGAGGTGGGTAAAATCCCCACGGCCACAGCAAGTTTACCTTTGGACCTTGTGGAAAAGTAAGGAAGAAATCGAGTAAACCCTTGCAGAAATAGTTGCTTCATCTTGTAATGCCCTGGCTAACAACATGTTTAATTGTATTTCTACAGTGTAGTACCGGAGGGGGTATCTGAGGGCTAGGATCTACCAGCATTTGGATTTTAAAAATCTTATTAGATGGTTTTGCGGATGGGAAATAATGTTTGAAAAAAATCTATTGGACTATTTTGATCAAGAGGGTATGACGACAGAGGAGGTCCGACATACAAGGTTCATCTGGGAGGTTGGATCGAATGGGATCCAGAGAGAGATGGCTTGGAGGATGAATAATTGGCTCGACGCTAGGACGCATCAAGGATGAATGTGTTTTTCATGGACTGGAGGCCCATGACTACTTGTGTACCATAGGGATGGACTTTGGGACCTTTGCTCTTCATTATTTATTATTTGAAGAATGTAATCGGCGTGGTTGGTAAAAAGTTTTCACGTGATACTACAGCAGGTAGTATTGTAAACACAAGAAACTCTATAGATTCTAGAAATCCAGAGCAACACACACAAAATGCTGGAGAAACTCAGCAGGTCAGGCAGCATCTATGGAAATGAATAAACAGCCGATGTTTCTAGCCGAAACCCTTCTTTAGGACAGGGAATGGAAGGGGGAATGCCAGAATAAAAAGTTTGGGGAAGGGAGGGAGGACTAGCTGGAAGATGATGGGTGAAGCCAAGTGGGTGGGAAAGGTAAAGGGCTGGAAAAGGAGGAATCTGTACATGGAGGGCGGGCTGTCCCAAAGCCGAAGAGAACCGATATCCTCGCAGGGAGACTCGCTAGTGTTACTCGGGAAGGTGGATCTAACCGGGCGAGCGGGTGGAGGTGGGGAGAGTTGACGACACATCACAACGGCAGTGAAGGCGGAGGAAGCTGCAGCCGTGAAGGGTCCCCGGTCCCCTTGCATTCCGAGCCACTGGATCCGACCACGACGTGTCACGGACCGTCTGGGTGACTGACCGTGCATCAACCTCCCCACATTGAGCGAAGTCACGCACAAACTTTCTCCATTAAGGGAATCCATCTTAACGACCCGGTTATGTAGGTCCCAGATCGCCAACGGAGGAGCCACCGACAGACAACCTCTTTAGAGAACATCGTACCCGACTCGTGGTTGCACGGTGGTGGTGATGGTGGTGAGAGGTGATCGTGGAGGGGTGGCGGGAACAAGAGAAGCAGATCAACGACAGAACGGATTGAGGGAAAGGCCGTGGTCAGTCTGAAAGGAAGCAGAAACGGGGACAGGTGAGCAAACAGTGGGGCTAATGTACTGGAACGTGTTTATTTCAATGTAAGGGTATCACGTGCAGTCCAGGCATGAAACTCTCACCGGTGTCCTTGTGGGTGTGGGGAGAGAGAGGAGAGAGGAGGTGAGGGGGGGGGGGGTGTTCACTCAGGTAGTTGGGGACTGTCTACTCACTGGTGTACCTGGGAGGACTGGGGTTTGTGAGGGTGAGGGTGTGGTGGAGGGCTGAAGATCTGAGAGTGATGAGATGGGGTTGCGGTTCAGGGTGTTCAGTGCCTCCGGGGATATGGACAGGAGAGAGTTGGAGACAAGGGGGTTTGTTAGTGTGGAGGAGAGAGGGCAGAGGACCGTGTGGAGGGGTTTGCAGAGGGATGAGGTTCGGGCTCCATGCTGTTGGGCTCCCACTACTCCCCTGCTCCTGGAACCTCAGAACTCACCTAATGGGTTCTGCTAAGATGACCGTAGGAGGTCGGCGCCTCCGATCCCGGCTCCAGGACCCCTCCAACCGACCCATCTCCTCCTTCTCACTTCCCTCCACCATCTCCCTTCCCCCGTCATAGAACTGTGGTGAGACACGGGTAGAACTGGTTGCTCAATATTTAGGGATTCGGATGTTTCATTCACTATAGAAAGGGGTGCACAAAGGAAAGACGGGGGTGGGGGATGTCTAAATGTTTCTTCAACATGACTATTTTATTTGTTCCCATCGCCTCCCTGGCAGCGTGTTGCAGGTTGCTGTTATTCTCTTTGTCAAAGGACTTGCCCCGAAAATGTCCCATTTAATTTCCTTCTCTCCTCTTAAATCTTTGCCCTCTGGTATTTGACATTTCTACCCTAGGAGAGAAACTTTGACCAGCGACCCTATCTCTGCCAGTCATTATTTTACAAACTTCTATCAGATCCCTGCAGGGGGAACTATAAAATTGAGCTTATAGAATCACCGTAGAGCTAGTTAGATGGATTCAATATTGACAGAGACAGGAAGCAGAGGGTGTTGGTTGAAGTGTGTTTCTCTGAATAGAGGCCGATCACTAGACGGGCTCTGCAGGGATCTGTGTCAAGACCCTCGTTAATTGTCATTTATATGAGCGATTTGGATGTAAAGGCAGAAGGTTGGATCTGTTACGAGACACACCTAACCGCGCCAGGCTCCGGAGTTTAGACTCTCTCACTCTCCACAGTACAAATGGCTGGTGCAGCCCTTTAAGGTTTCAGGTAATTACAATCGTGCTTTGGCACCAAAAAATTTAGTATTTAAAGAGCACCTGAACAGGGCCTTAGTGCTCAATCAAAAGCTTAATTGGAGATGTCATCTAGCGTTTGGTTTTGTGCTCAGTTCTCGTTCCAGTTTCAAACCGCGTCTCGGTCCTGATGTCAGATACAGGACCGAGACGCGGTCCTGATGTATGTGGGTCCGAACCATCTTTGTCAAGGTCTGTCGTCACAGGATCACTACTTCTGCGGATGACACGAAAGCACGAAGTCTTGCTCATAGTGAAGAGGGCAATGGTAGATTACTGTAAGATTATAAGATATAGGAGCAGAATTAAGCCATTGGGCCCATCGAGTCTGTTCCACCATTTCATTATGGCTGATATATTTTCCCTCTCAGCTCCAGTCTCCTGCCTTCTCCCAGCATCCTTTCATGGCCTGACCAATCAGGAATCTATTAACCTCCACATTGAATATAAATATCTACCCGTGGCATAGAAATCCGCCACTATCAGGCTAAAGAAAATCTTCCTCAATTGCATTCTAAAAGGACGCCCCTCTATTCTGAGGCTGTCTCCTCTGATCTTAGACGCTCCTTCGAGTTGAAATATCTTCTCCACAACAACTTTATCAAGGCCTTTCACCATTTGATAGGTTTCAACGAGTTCACCCCTCACTCTTCTGAATTCCAGTAAATAAAGACCTAGATCCATCAAAGGCTCTTCATATCACGAAACTCTAACAGATTGGTCAGGCAAGAGTTCCCTTAACAGAAGCCATGCTGACTTTGACTTATTTAATCATTAGTTTCCAAGTACCGCCAAACCTCATCCTTAATTGTAGACTTCAACACTTTCCAAACCACTGAGGTTAGGCTAACTGGCCTATGATTTCCTTTTTCTTTTGCCTTCCTCCCTTCTTGAAGAGTGGACTGATATTTGCAATCTTCCAGTCCTCCTGGACCATGCTAGAATCAAGTGATTATTGAAAGATCATGACCAATGCATCCGTTTTCGCTTCAGCAACCTCTCTCAGGACTCTGGGTTGTAGTCCATCTGGTCCAGGGGACTTATCCACCTTAAGACCTTTGAGTTTGCCTTTGTAATAGCAATGGCATTTACTCCTGCCCCTTGACACTCACAGACCATTGACACACTGCTAGTGTCTTCCTCAGTGAAGACAGATGCAAAGTACCCATTAATTTCATCTGCCATTTCTTTGTCCCCCATTACTACCTCACCAGCATCATTTTCCAGTGGTCCAGTGTCAACTGTCAACTCCCTTTTACTCTTTATCTAACTGAAAATAACTTTTGGTATCCTGCTTTATGTTATTGTCCAGCCTGTCCTCATATTTCATCTCTTCCCTTCCTGTACCCAGGTTGTCTCTGATGCTGAGCGGAGGAGGGCAAATTCCATGGCGATCAGGGACTGTGGGGAATCATCAGTGACGGGAAGAGTGAGTAATTCTGTAGCTGACAGCAAGGTTCATCACCTCCTTGGTGTCAGGGTCAGGGATTTCTTTAATCATAGAACAGTACAGCACAGAAACAGGCCCTTCGGCCCCTCAATGTCATGCTGGACCGAATAAATTAGTAATGAAATGCCAACCCAACTGATCCCTTCTGCCTACACAATGTCCATATCTTCCACTTTCCTCACATTCATGTGCCTATCTGAACATCTCTTAAAAGTCTCTAATGTTTCTGCCTCTACCACCACCCCAGGCAACACATCCCAGACACCCATAACTCTCTGTGCAAAAAACCTGCTCCTCATTCTCCTTTGAAGTTACCGCTTATCACCTTCAATGCATGCCCTCTGGTGTTGGACGCTTCAACTCTTGGGAAAAGGTTTCTCCATCTACTCTGGCTCTGCCTCTGAAAACTTATTAACCTCTGTCAGATCTCCCCTCTGCCTCTTCATTCCAGAGAAAACAACCCAATTTTGTTCAGCCTCTTGTAATATCACATACCTTCCCTCTAATCCAGACAACATGCTGGTAAACTTCTTCTGCATCCTCTCAAAGCCTCGACATCTTTCCAATAATGAGCGCCCAGAACTGTATACGATACTCCAGACGTGGCCTCACGAGAGTTTTATCAATCTGCATCATACCTTCCTTGTACAGATCCCTGTGGAACACCAGGAATCACAGACCTCCAGCTAGAAATCGAGAACAGCCGGGTCTTCAATGGGCAATCCAGTTCTGAATCCAAGCAGAAAATTCACCACGAAAAGTGGAAATTACAGCCAGGTAAACATGACATCAGAGGTGGGAAGTTTATTGGGAAGTATTCTAAGTTACCGGATATATGAGTATTTGGATAGACATGGACTTATTCGGGGTAGTCAGCATAGTTTTGTGCTTGGTAGGTTTGAAAGAGTTGTTCAAAGAAGTTACCAGGAAAATTGATTAAGACAAGACCGTAGATGCTGTCTACGTGGACTTCAGCAAGGCAGTTGACAAGGTACGGTATGGGAGATTGGTCAATAAGGTTCAATTGCACGGTATTCAATATTAGAGAGTAAATTGGATGAGACATTGGCTTCGTGGGAGAAGTCAGCGAGTGGCAGTAGATGGTCGCCTCTCTGACTGGAGGCCTGTGACGAGTGGGGTGCCGGAGATCAGTGTTGGATCCATGGTTGGTCATCTATGTCAATGATCTGCATGATAATGTGGTTTACTGGATCAGAGAATTTGCGGATGACACCAAGTTTAGGAGTGTAGTGGACAGTGAGGAAGATTATCAAAGTTTGCAGAGAGTGCCGAGAGGGGGAGGGGGTGTTGCTGAGGCTCAATGTGGCCTCCAATGGCAACGGATCCCACTCCTACTGTGTACAAAATTGAGGCATATAGATGCAAACATACTTTTCCACTGAGGTTGGGTGGGATTATAACAAGAGGTGATGGGTTAGGAGTGAAAGGTAAAATCGATCCCCTCAGTACCTTTCATTCCCTGGCCCTGAGCGCCTCATCTTCACCATGGATGTTTAGTCCCTAAACACTTCTATCCCCCATCAAGAAAGCCTCAAAACTCTGTTTCCTCGAGAAAAGAACCAAGTAATTCCCCTCCACCACCACCCTCCTCTGTCTGGCAGCACCAGTCCTCCCTGTGAGCAATTTTTCCTTCAGCTCTTCACACTTTCTCCAAACTCGAGGCATAGCCATGGGCACTCGCATCGGCCCCAGCTAGGCCTGCCTCTTCGCTGGCTACGTAGAACAATCCATGTTTCAAACCATCCCCGGCTACACTCCCCCACGCTTCCTCCGCTACGTTGACGACTGCATTGGCGTTGCTTCATGCACCCATGCAGAGCTCGTCAATTTTATCAACTTTCTCTCGAACTTCCACCTTAATTTCAGTAGGTTCATCTCTGACACTTCCCTCTCTGTTCTCGATCTCTCTGTCCCCATCTCTGGAGACAAAATGTCAACTTAGATCTTTTATAAACCTACTGATTCCCACAGTTGTCTCAACAATACCTCTTCCCACACTATCCCATGTAAAATGCTATTCCCTTTTCTCAATTTCCTTGTTTTCTCCGCATCTGTTCCCAAGACGTGGTTTTCCATTCCAGGACATCGGAGATGTCCTCCTTCTTTAAAGAACGGGGTTATCCCTGCCTCCACTATTGATGCTGCCCTCACCCGGATCTCCCCCATTTCCCATACATCTGCACTCACCCCATCTTCTCGCCACCTTAATAGTGATAGAGTTCTTCTGATCCTGACCTACCACCCCATCAGTCTCCACACCCAACACATTCTCCTCTACAATGTCCGCAATCTCCAACGGGATCCTAACTCAGAACAGTTTTACCTCCCCACTTCACCATATCCGCTTTTCACTGGGATCGCTGTCTTCACGATTCCCTTGTCCATTCATCCCTCCTCACTAATCTCCCTCCCTCATTATCCCTGCAATGGCCAAAACGCTCCACCTGCCCATACACCTCCTCCCTCACCTCCATTCAGGGCCTCGGGCAGTCCTTCCAGGTGAGGCAACACTTCACCTGAGTATCTGCTGGGCCGTCTACTGTGTCCGGTGTTCCCGGTACGGCCTCCTCTACATTGGTGATGCCCGGCCTGTGCTGTGGGGCCGCTTCATCGAGCACTTCCACACAATCTGCCACAAGCAGGACTTCCCGGTGCCAAACAATTTAATTCCTATTTCCATTCCATTTTGATGTGTCAGTCCTTGGCCTCCTCCTGTGCCAAGATAAGGCCACCCTCAGGGTGGAGGAACAACACCTTATATTCCGTCTGGGTAGCCTGGAACCTGAAGGCATGAATATCGATTTCTCCTTCCAGTGAACAAATCACCCCACCCCCCCCCCACCCCAGGCCCTACCCCTATTCGCTACTCTTACCTGTTACATCTTCTCACCTGTTACTTTTCCCTTGGGTTCCCCCTCCCTTCCCTTTCTCTGACTGTCCACTCTCCTGTCCCATCAGATTCCTTCTCCAGCCCTGACCTTTCCCACCCACCTGGCTTCACCGTCTACAAACTCCATATTCTGGATTCTTCCGTCTTCCTGAAGAAGGGTCTCGGCCCGAACAGTCAACTATCGATTCATTTCCACAGATGCTGCCTGACCTGCTGAGTTGCTCCAGCATTTTGTGTGCGTTGCTCTGGATTTCCAGCATCCTCTCGTGTTTATGAAAGGTGAAAGGATTAAGGGGAACATGAGGGGAACTTTGCTCAGGGTGGTGTGAGTGTGAAACCAGATCCCAGCAGAAGTGGTGGATTCAGCATCGATTGCAATGTTTAAGAGAAATTGGGATAGGTACACGGATGGGAGAGGTCTCGTCTGGGTTCAGGTCAGTGGGACGAGGCAAGTAAATAGTTCAGTGTGGAATAATTTACACCCGCCCCTCCCAGCCTGGTGGATTAACACCCCCTGACTTTGGTCCCATACATTAACACTCTCTTCTCTTGTTCCCGGACATTACCCTCCTCTCTTCCTCAAATGTTCGGTGACAGCGGCCACGTGTAAGTAAATGACCGGGATGTCAGATGTGGACGGATTCCAGGTTGGGTGGGAGGAGTGGACGGGGAGGGTTCAAACCCGAGATCCCAGATATCATCAAAGCCCAGCGGAAGTAGATGAGGATCCAGGATCACTGGCGCCGTCCAGGCCCTACCCCTGCGGGAAAGACTAACCTCCCCTACGCTGGGGAGTGCCGAGCTGGAGGGGGTGCTGAGGCTCACTGCGGGCTCCCCTGGAGAAAGCATGGCTGGTGGAGAGAGGAAGGGGTGGAGAGGACTGGAGAAGAATAGGGGTGGAGGGGTGGAGAGATGGATTGGTGAAAAGATGGAGAGAAGCTGGAGAGAGAGTTGGAGTGAGATTATGGGAAAGGGAAAGAGGGAGTGAGGATGGGATCTGGAGAAAAAAGAATAAGATAATGTGGAGATAGAGGAATGAGGAGGAGGGAAGATGGTGTGTGAATGAGAGAGTAAAAGGGTTATGAGAAAGGATAGAGGGGTTGAGAAAATGAGAGAGAGAAATGTATAGTGAGGTAGAATGAGAGGGAGGGTGAAGTGGAAGGAGGAAATGAGAGCCTCATTCCAGAGGACAGGGTCAGACTAAAGGACACACATTTACCAAGGAGGTGAGAGACAATTTCTTCTCTTCACACCTGGTCTGAGGGAGGAAGGGGGAGGGGAGAGAATGCAAATTTCACAGAGACAGCACCGGGGACTGGGATCGGACCGGGTCTTCAGAGAGGGATGGAGTGAGAGAACGAGTGAGAGAACGAGAGAGAGAGAGAGAATGAGTGAGAGAACGAGAGAGAGAGAGAGAGAGAGACTGAGAGAGAGAGAGAGATAGAACGAGAACGAGAGAGAGAACGAGAGAGAGAGTGATGAAATGAGAGAGAGACAATGGAATGAAATGGACAGACAGATGAAATGAGAGGGGGGGATGGGTCAAAGCGTGTGAGGGTTTTCAGAGAGCGATTGAGTGTGAAAGCGAGAAAGATGCAACAATGAAAGAGAAAATTGAATGAAAGGGGTGGATGGGAAATAAAGAAGGATTGAAAGAGAATGGGATAGAGAAAGATAAAATGATAGGGAGGGATGGAGTGAAAGTATGTGAGGGAGAATGAGAGAGTGGGAAGGGTAGAGAGAACCTTGGAGGAAAACGAGAGGAAAGGACAAAGGCAGACATTGTGCATATACGTACTCTTCCCTGTACAGGGATATGGTGCTATTGCGGGGGGGTGGAGGAGGGAGAGCGGGAGGGACAGAATGAGCTTACAGGGAGGGAGGAGAACAAAATAGGCACCTGAGAGAGTAAGGGTCAGTTTCTTTCTCTGCCTCCTTATCGTCACTCAAATCACCCCCCACCCCACCCCGTCAGGACAGACACTGCAAATTCCCCCAAGTCCACTGACGGACTTGCCCCACCCACCCGAATACACACACTCCCTGACCTCACACCACCCACTGTTTCTGCCCTGCCCACTCTCCCCAGCAGAGGGCGCCAGTGCTGAGCTCTCCACATTTACCCGCAATGACAGATGATATGAAAGGAACACATCTCTCAAAACTGCGTTCAGACAGTTCCATGTTTATTGAGTACGCACTACAAGCAATAGAAATGCAAATCATCAGCTTCACTACCAAATAATACTCAGGAATTTCAAAGATCCCTTTGTATTCAGGCTTTCAAACCCTTACAGACTAGGCTCCCGTTCCATTTGACCCATCATACCATCTCTGCACTCTGTTCTCTGAGACCCTGTCCCAATCTCCCTCTCTCCATTTGTGGAAATCTGTGGTTAGAGATCGACTTTACATGCTCGATGTAAGAGATGGAGAATGAGCGTGTATCAGAGAAAGAGAGAAACAGATGGTTAATGACAGTGCGTCTGAGGGAAAGATGGAGAATGAGAGTGTGTCAGATAGAGGGATGGAGAATAAGAATGTCAGAGAGAGGGATGAAGAACGAGAGTGTCAGAGGGAGGAATGGAGAATGAGATGTGTCAGGGTGAGAGATGGAGAAAGTGTGTCAGTGCGAGATAGAGATCAGGACTGTGTCAGACAGAGATGTGTCGGGGTGTTGTGCTGACTGGGTGGGTATGTGCAGGATTGCTCTGTGGTCTGCGAGTGCACACAGACGTCTGTGCAAAGGTGGACAGGAGACTTTCCTCAGTACCTCTGGAGATCGGGGACCTTCCTCACTACATCCACAGACCTGAGGCCTTCACGGTTCTGTGTTTTGATCAAAAAGCTATTCATTATTTCACACATAATTTCAGTTCAATCAGTTAAGAGCAAATTATTGATGATATATTAATGCAATGAAGCCCAGCATAAGCTAATTTTCCCATTTTATTGTAAACCCAGATGTGTGTCTCACACTGATCCAGTCCTGTAGTGAGGGGTGTCGGTGTTTACGGGACCATACCCAGGATGTTCTGTGATTAATCTCATCATTCGGGAGATCTGCTCCTCCTGAAACAGGCCGGGTCTGTGTGCTCACTCTCAGTTCCAGGCTTCTGGCGTCACTACTCAATGGGATCGTACTTCACACTCTGACCAACTGAAAGCTCACAGGCTGCGGCACCCTGGGGAATCAGCAGAGTGTAGCAACATCTCAGGGCTCTCCTAGGATTAACCCTCTGTGGGCCGTTTACTTGTCTAAAGCAGGCTGGAGTAAGGGAGAGGGTGTAAAGTGTCAGGGAGATGGAACTGCAGACTCCTTCACTCGTTGACGGGTTGCTCCCTCACTCCTCTGAAGGCTTTGCCCTGAACCGTACAAGCTTGATCTGAAGATTCGGATCACCAAACAGCTCCCAGATCTGTGGCCAGAGAGGAGGAAAGATGAATGATTGCCGAGGTAGGAGACGTTGAAGGAGTGACGGGACGAGAGGACCATCCAGTCGGGAGTCAGAGGTGTGACAGAGGGGGAGAGTTGGGAAAAGAGAGCGATTAAGAAATGAGAGACTGGAAGAGAGTTCACTCACCTTTTGTCGAGTGGCTTCCCACACTTCATCCTCACTCATGTTTCCACTCGATGTCAGCTGCACTTTAATCCACATGCGTTCTCCTGAACAAAACAGCCCAGTGGCAACATGGTGTCACTGTCAGGTCAAGTGCTGCTCACAGGATGTGTTCCCTCGTCTCCGTCCCTTCGATCACGCAATCTCTTCTCCCCCCTCCCCGCCCTCTAACACCTTGATTCCTCCCCACACCCTCATCAAATATCTATGTCAATATTCCTTTAGACAGGGGCAGGGAGAGTGTGAGAAAAGGGCAGGGGTGGGGTCAGGGAGAGAGTGTGTACAGGTAGTGAAGAGAGGCAGGAAACAAGGGAGAGACAGACAGTGAGTGGGTGGGAAGTGGTAGTGAGGAAAGAAAGAGAAAGATGCATGAATCCAGAGTGATAGACAGAGAAATGGAATGTGAGATTTCCCAACTACCAGCATTGGACAGTTTTATGGGCTGGGAAATGATGTCAGTTACATCCACGTGTAAGATTAGAGCAGTACCCGGTCATTGGTACAGGAGATTAGAGCTCCTGCTATTGGGTGTGGTGTGTTAACGAGGAGTGAAGACTTGTGATCTCACAGAGAATGGATTCTTGAGGAACACATCGTGGAAACAGGTCCTTTGACACAGTTGGTCCATGCTGACCAAGGTCTCATTTGTCTGCGTTTGGCCCACATCCCTCTAACCTTAACAAACCACTTTCTCATACAAATGTCCGTGTGTTCTCCAGACACTGATCTGTTGCCCTGTGGAACTACCAGTTTGTAGAATAGAGGAACAGAGAGAGTGAGAGAGTGGAGTCATAGCTCTCCTTCCCCTCAGGTACCCACCCCTTTCCTCCTCTCCTTCCCTCCACTTCTCTCTATCTGCCCCTATCCTTCCTTCCACTCTCCCTTCTCTTCTCTATTTCCCTCCATCCTCCCCTGCCCTGTCCCTAATCTCTTCCGCTCTCCCTCATCCTCTGACCCCTCCTTCACTCATCTCCATCCCTCCCTGGGATCACACACAAATTAAACACCCAGATCTGTGGAGAAGTGCATTGGACATCACAGGGACTGGAATGGGTTCCTGTTGTTTGTGTCTTCCCCGGCCTGACACAGTGTTGAGCTACAGGGTCCTCAGTGTGGCCCTAATTCCTCACCCCTGCTTCAGGACGAGCCCCTCCAGGGATGGGCAGCACTGAGACACACTGGTGCAGTGAGTAATGCATATACAGTCAGAGGGTCAGAGAGCACTACAGCACAGAAATAGGCCCATTGGCCCATCTAGTCCATGCTGACCTTCTATTATGCCTATTCCCTTCGTCCCACACTTGATTCTATATTTACTGAGATACAGCTCAGAATGGGCTCTGCCAACCCTTTGGGCCATGCCACCCAGCTATCCACAAATTCAGTCTGAGCCTAATCACAGAACAATTTTCAATGACCAATTATCCCACCGACCGGTACATCTTTGGTCAGTGGGAGGAAAAAGTAGCACCCGGAGGAAATCCACGCAAGTATGGAGAGAACAGAGAAACTCCTTACAGGCAGTGGCAGGAAATGAACCCGGGTCGCCTTCAACTGTAAATGTTGTGTGAATCACTACACTACCATGCCATAAGCTCTCCATACCAGTCCCATCCTTATACTCATCCAAATGTCTCTTCATCAAACACAACCACCACCCTCCGGACACAGTACATGTAACTCACACACAAATTAATATCACCACTCGTAAATTAATAAATAGTAAGCTGCATTTGCAACACAGGTTAAAAAGTAAACAGTATCATGCTTCAAGTGTGATGAGAACTGGCTGGAGGCCGGGAGGTCAG
The DNA here is from genome assembly GCF_030028105.1 of Mobula birostris. NCBI lineage: Eukaryota > Metazoa > Chordata > Chondrichthyes > Myliobatiformes > Myliobatidae > Mobula > Mobula birostris. The sequence continues at coordinate 92,304,059 of NC_092382.1, forward strand.
TGTCTTTCAGCCTGGGGGAAGAAGCTGCTCCCCATCCTTGTGGCAGCCTTTATGATACAAGACACCAGCCATATACCAGAAATTGGAGTGTGTCACGGGGCAGAAGTGGGTGTCATTGCTGATACTAAGGAGATGGTGCTCAGGAAGCTGAATACTAAGGAGATGGTTTGCTAATTGCTAAAAGCAAATGCATCCGCAAGGGCTTCTGGTTATTTCTTCTCAAGTCTCCTACAGAGTCCAGGCCTGCACTCGATCAGGCCCCTGGGGATATAGCATATTGAGTTGGATATGAGGCTGCAGATACACTGACCTACTGGGCTAGACTCCAGCCATGGAAAAGAGCACAATTTCCTGACGCCATAATGCTACTCTAATCAGAAGCAGAGTTTGAACTGACCCCATCGTTCACGTTCACTGTACCGCACATGTAACAACTCAATCAGGCTGGGAAACAGCATCTTCCCCCAGGCTGTTAGACTTCAGAACACCCCACTGCCATCCAGCACACATGTACCCGCTCTTAAAATGCCCTGCGCACTCTCCAATTCACAGATACATTCTCATCCTGCACTGGTCACTTTTCATCTTTTCTTACTGGTGTTTAACAGATTTACATTGCTACTGGGTCTCATTTTATAGTGCCAGTAACAATGTAGTGCTTTACATAAACATGCACCTCACACTTTATGTCAACCTCTGGATCGTAACCATGTGCTCTGTGTATAGATACAGAGGACTGTACAATAGAATTAGGCACATATACATAGCTAGGGTGCTGAAGACATCTACAAAGTACAGTATTTGTCAAGGTCGGGAGAGCGAGTTTGCGGGAGTGAAGGATGGTGGGGGTGAAGCACCATGGTAGAAGTGTGGGACAGGTGGCACGGGAGGAGTGCTGAGGTGGTGGGGAGAGGACGCGGGTGGTGTGGGTGAAGACATACCCAGCCCTGAAACACCAGGCAAGGACATTCGATTCCAAGCAATTGGTTTTTTGATCATTACAGAACATCTCTCTGGTGCTTCCTACTCCGTCCCATGTCCTTCCCTTTCTCCCCAATCATGATTCCCCTCTCCCAGTCCGCAAAAGGGACTGTAAACTGAATCATGTTTACCATCACTCACATAGCTCATGAAATTTCCTTTTTTTTTTGCGGCAGTACATTGCAATACATAAAATTGCATCATTAAAGCTACCGCAGTACTGTGTTTTGCACGTTGGCCCCACAGGAATGATGTTTCATTTCACTGTACAGATGTGTATCTTGAATGACAATAAACTTGGACTTGAATCGGCTCATGACAGCTTCCAGGTTACAAAGTTATAGAATGACACACTTTCACAAGACTTGATACCTGAGGCTGTATCTCCAGCTGGGACTGAAGTAGTTTCCTGGGAAAAATCTCCAGTGGATGACCCTTCAGACTGTTTCCCTGTGGAAGTCCCAGGATCTGGAATAAAGGAATGTAGAAACAGGAGAGTGGAAACACTGAAACGGATCATTAGACAAGACACGAGTCTGAGCGAAAGGAGACTGGGAGTGTAAAGAAACCAACATTATCTGTCTCCCTTCATTGACTCTCCCTCCCAAATCCACATTATAATTGTGCAACACCCTCCCTTGTAGTGATCCTGGATGGTGCTGAAATTTGTCACAGGGAGGAGAGAGGAACCTCTGACTCCATCATTCACACCCCATCCCCTGCATCCAGCAGGTAAACTGATCCCTGAGAAGTTGTATTTTACAGTGTGAGATTGAATCCATACAGACAGAAGAATTCACACCTGGGCTCGTGTCTCCTGCTGGGACAGAGGATGATTTCTGGGTGTGTTCTCCAGACACTGATCCATCGGTCTGTTTCCCTGTGGAACTACCTGTGTGTAGAATAGAGGAACAGAGAGAGTGAGAGAGTGGAGACACTGAAGCAAACATCACGAGTCAGAGGAACAGAGGAATAGGTGTGTGTAGAAACCAACATCACACAGGGTCTCTCCACTGTCTCACCCAATTCCCTGTCACACCTGATCATTCCCTTCAGTGGGAGTCGGGATGAAGTTCAGGGATCAACATTTGGATCCACAAAGCAAGGTCTCCTTGGATTCCATGAGTCCTTACTTTCGCATGAGCCTCGCATGGGTACCTATCAAATGCCTTACTGAAATCCATATATGCTACATCTACTGCTCTACCTTCATCAATGTGTTTTGTTACATCCTCAAGGAATTCTATCAGGTTCGTAAGGCATGACCCACCCTTGAAAAAGCCATGTGACTATCCCTAATCAGATTATGTCTCTCCAAATGCTCATAAACCCTGCCTCTCAGGATCTTCTCCAACAACTTGCCAACCACTGAAGTCAGACTCACTGGTCCGTAATTTCCTGGGTTATCTCTTTTTGTCTTCTTTCAAGTCAGGTCACTTTTTATTGTCATTTCGACCATAACTGCTGGTACAGTACACAGTAAAAATGAGACAACGTTTTTCAGGACCATGGTGCTACATGAACAATACAAAAACTACACTGAACTACGTAAAAAACTACACTAGAATACAGACCTCTCCAGGACTGCATAAAGTGCACAAAACAGTGCAGGCATTACAATAAATAATAAACAAGACAATATGCACAGTAGAGGGCAGTAGGTTGGTGTCAGTCCAGGCTCTGGGTATTGAGGAGTCTGATGACTTGGGGGAAGAAACTGTTACATAGTCTGGTCGTGAAGGCCCTTCTTGAACAAAGGAATAACGTTTGCAAACTTCCAATCCTCTGGAAACTCTCCAATCCCTGTTGATGATGCAAAGATCATCGCCAGAGGCTCAGCAATCTCCTCCCTCGCTTGCCACAGTAGCCTGGGCTACATCTCATCCAGTCCCGGAAACTTAACTAACATAATACCTTTCAAAAGCTCCAGCACAGCCTTTTTCTTAATGTCTATACACCCAAGCATTTCAGTCCGATCTAAGTCATCCCCACAATCGCCAAAGTCCTTTTCTCTGGTGCAGGACAGACGTGTTCCAAAAACAAAGAAACAATCAAATAGAAAAATAGTACAACCATGGCTGACAAGGGAAGTCAAAGGTAAACTAAAAGCAAAAGAGAGCGCATACGACAAAGCAAAAATTAGCTGGAAGATAGAGGATTCATGCTCTCTCCTACCCTCCCCTGCCTCCTCACTATCTTTCCCAACTAGCCCTCCTTCCCTTCCAGTCACCAAGGCCAATGGTGAAGCAAATGCCTCTGCAAGGGCTTCTGATTATTTCTTCTCTACCCTCCTACAAAGCTGAAGCCTGCAGTCGATCGGGCCATTGGGGATTTATCCAACTCCATATGCTATGAGGCTGCAAATACCTAATGGACCAGCCTCCAGACAACGAAAAGTGTACCACTTCTTGAGGACGTGATCACTACTCTAATCAGAAGCAGGGTTTGAACTGACCCCGTTGTTCACGTCCATGGTATCGCACATCTAACAAGTGAATCAGGCTGGGAAACAGCATCTTCCCCCAGGCTGTTCGAATTTTTAACATCCCACTGCCATCCAGCACACATGTACCCCTTGTCTAAATGCCCTGCCACCCCAAACCCCCTCACTCCCCAATTCACAGATACATTCTCATCCAGCACATATCTAACACCCAGTCTAAATGCCCTGTCACCCCAAACCCCCATCACTCCCCAATTCACAGATACATTCTCATCCAGCACACATGTAACACCCAGTCTAAATGCCCTGTCACCCCAAACCCCCTCACTCCCCAATTCACAGATACATTCTCATCCAGCACACATGTAACACCCTGTCTAAACGCCATCACCCCAAACCCCCTCACTCCCCAATTCACAGATACGTTCTCATCCAGCACACATGTAACACCCTGTCTAAATGCCCTGTTACCCCAAACCCCCTCACTCCCCAATTCACAGATACATTCTCATCCTGCACACATGTAACATTCTGTCTAAATGCCCTGTCACCCCAAACCCCCTCACTCCCAATTCACAGATACATTCTCATCCAGCACACATCTAACACCCTGTCTAAATGCCCTGTCACCCCAAACCCCCACTCCCCAATTCACAGATACATTCTCATCCAGCACGCATGTAACACCCTGTCTAAATGCCCTGTCACCCCAAACGCCCTCACTCCCCAATTCACAGATACATTCTCATCCTGCACACATGTAACACACTGTCTAAATGCCCTGTCACCCCAAACCCCCACACTCCCCAATTCACAGATACATTCTCATCCAGCACACATGTCATAATGTCTTGTCTTAATGTCCTGTCACCCCAAACCCCATCACTCCCCAATTCAGAGATACATTCTCATCCAGCACACGTGTAACACCCTGTCTAAATGCCCTGTCACCCCAAAACCCCTCACTCCCCAATTCACAGATACATTCTCATCCAGCACACATGTAACACCCTGTCTAAATGCCCTGTCACCCCAAACCCCCTCACTCCCCAATTCACAGATACATTCCAATCCAGCACACATGTAACACCCTGTCTTAATGCCGTCACCCCAAACCCCCTCATTACCCAATTCACAGATACATTCTCGTCCTGCACACATGAAACACCATCTAAATGCCCTGTCACCCCATCCCCTTCACTCCCCAATTCTCAGATACAATCTCATCCAGCACATATGTAACACCGTCTAAATGCCCTGTCACCCCAAACCCCCTCACTCCCCAATTCTCAGATACAATCTCATCCAGCACATATGTAACACCCTGTCTAAATACCCTATCACCCCAAACCCCCGCACTCCACAATTCACAGATACATTCTCATCCAGCACACATGTAACACCCTGTCTAAATGCCCTGTCACCCCAAGCCCCCTCACTCCCCGATTCACAGATACATTCTCATCCAGCAAACATGTAACACACTGTCTAAATGCCCTGTCACCCCAAACCCCCTCACTCCCAATTCACAGATACATTCTCATCCTGCACACATGTAAAACCCTGTCTAAATGCCTTGTCACCCCAAACCCCCTCACTCCCCAATTCATAAATACATTCTCATCCTGCACACATGTAACACCGTCTAAATGCCCTGTAGCCCCAACCCCCCTCACTCCCCAATTCACAGATACATTCCAATCCAGCACACATGTAACACCCTGTCTTAATGCCCTGTCACCCCAAACCCCCTCATTCCCCAATTCACAGATACATTCTCGTCCTGCACACATGAAACACCATCTAAATGCCCTGTCACCCCATCCCCTTCACTCCCCAATTCTCAGATACAATCTCATCCAGCACACATGTAACACCCTGTCTAAATGCCCTGTCACCCCAAACCCCCTTACTCCCCGATTCACAGATACATTCTCATGCAGTACACATATAACACTCTGTCTGAATGCCCTGTCACCCCAAAACCCCTCACTCCCCAATTCACAGATACATTCTCATGCAGTACACATATAACACTCTGTCTAAATGCCCTGTCACCCCACTCCCCCGTCACTCCAATCCCCCTCACTCCCCAATTCACAGATACATTCTCATCCAGCGCACATGTAACACCCTGTCTAAATGCCCTGTCACCCCAAACCCCCTCACTCCCCAATTCACAGATACATTCTCATCCAGCACACATGTAACACCCTGTCTAAATGCCCTGACACCCCAAACCCCCGCACTCCCCATTTCACATTCTCATACTGCACTAGGCACCTTTCATCTTTTCTTGCTGGTGTTTAATATATTGATATTGCTACTTGTTCTAATATCATGGTGTCAACAACATTATAGTCTTTTACATAAACATGCACCTCGCACTTTATGTCAACCTCTCTACCTTCAGGCCATGAAACTCAAAGTCTTGGACAAATATTATTGTGCAGCAGTATTTTCTGGATCATAACTCTGTGTGCTGTGTATGGCTGTAGTCAAGTCACTTTTATTGTCATTTCAACCATAACTGCTGGTACAGTGCACAATAAAAAGGAACAACGTTCCTCCAGGACCATGGTGCCATACAGATCTCTGCAAAAGTCCTGGGCACATATACACAGCCAGGGTGCCTCAGACTTTTGCACAGTACGGTATTTGTCAATGTGGAGTGGAGACAGAGTTTGTAAATCTGTGGGAGCAAAGGATGTTGTGAATGGTGAGGATCGAGAGCCGTGGTAGGGATGTGGGAGAGGTGGCAGTGAAGGAGTGCTGGGAGGAGGTGTGGGGGGATGTTGTGGAGATGGTGAAGACACACCTAGCCCTAAAACACCAGGCTAAGTCATTTGATTCCAATAATTGGTTTATTGATCATTATACAATATCTCTCTGGTGCCTCCAGCTCCCTCCCCTCTTTCCCAACCATGATTTCCCTCTCACTGCCCCCTTCCTATTCTCAGTCCACAATGGAGACCCATCTCAGAGTCAGGTTTGTCACAGCTCATGTGAAATTTGATGGGCTTTTTTGTGGCAGCGGTACACTGCAAGACATAAAATTGCGACATTTAAATGACTGACTTCTACACCTTGGCCTCAGAAGAATGACATTTCGTTTAGATATTTTCATGAGCATGATTGAATGAAAATCAACTTGAAATTGAATCGGCTCATGGGAGTTTCCAGGTTACAGATTTATTGAAAGACACGCATTCAGGAGACTTGGTACCTGAGGTTGTCTCTGCTGCTGGGACAGAAAATGTTCCCTGGGAAAAATCTCCAGTGGACAAATCTTCAGACTGTTTCCCTGTGGAAGTCCCCGGATCTGGAATAAAGGAATGGAGAAACAGGAGAGTGGAAACACTGAAACAGATCATTAGACAAGACATGAGTTTGAGGAAAAGAAGATGGGGATAGTGAAGGAACCAACGTTATCTGTCTCCCTTCATTGACTCTCCCTCCCAAACCACCATGACTCCAGGTCTCTCTCCTCAGAGAGACAGGGTGAATTTCTGCAACCAAACATGGTGATGAGGGTTCCCTTCAGTGAACCCCGCCACCCATTCCTGAGCTTGCAGACTCCTCTGGGCGGATGGTCAAACCTGGATTTGCTTCTCTGCTTCAAACTCCCCACGCCATCACCCACTCACTTTGCTCACTCTGCTCACTCATCCCATCTCATCCTCTCCAGAGCCTGCCAAACCCAACCCCAATCCTGACCCTATTCATCATGCCACGAGATAATCTTTACACAAAGATACACCATTACTTCAAACCTTCACCCTTCTCCGTTGCCAAGTGGAACAATGCACTCTAATGCCCCACCTTTTCAAAAACTCCCCTGAACACCGACACTGTGCTCCCCAATATCACTAACCTCCATGGACTCACCAGGTGTCCAGTGAGTTCCCACCCGGCCACTGGGGCCTTGGCCCTCTCGGTGTTTCCCACCACCCCCAATACACAATGATCATAGTCCTATCCCTCATCCATCTAGTCCTAACACTACCCATTTGATCAGCCCAGACGCAGCCAGTGATCCCTGAAGCCCACGTTTCTAATCCCCGTGATACTGACCACGTAACCCTGACACAGGTTCTCAACCCTGTCGTCACTCTCAGTGACGACCCTGTCCACTCCCTCACCCAGATCCTGATCCTTCCTGAAGGTGACTCGGACATCCCCAGTGACCACCCACATCCCTCAATCAGCAAAGCCAAGGGGCTCAGTCCTCATGCTCTGGCCACCAACCCACCTCACCCGGCCCCGTGAACCAGACTCAGACCAAGGTCATTACTGCTCACGTTATAATTGTGCAACACCATCCCTTGTAGTGATCCTGAACGGTACCGAAATTTGTCACAGGGAGGAGAGAGGAACCTCTGACTCCATCATTCACACCCCATCCCCTGCAGGTAAACTGATCCCTGAGAAGCTGTATTTTACAGTGTGAGATTGAATCCACACAGACAGAAGATTTCACACCTGGGCTCGTGTCTCCTGCTTGGACAGAGGATGATTTCTGGGTGTGTTCTCCAGACACTGATCCATCGGTCTGTTTCCCTGTGGAACTACCTGTGTGTAGAACAGAGGAACAGAGAGTGAGAGAGTGGAGACACTGAAGCAATCATCATGAGTCAGAGGAACAGAGGAATAGGTGCGTGTGGAAACCAACATCACACAGGGTCTCTCCACTGTCTCTCCCAATTCTCTGTCACACCTGATCATTCCCTTCTGTGGGAGTCAGGACAAAGTTCAGGGATTAACAAGGGGATCAGGGTTTCCTTCAATGATCCCCACCACTGATTCCTGACCTGCAGTGTCCAGCTGTGGATCTGTACACGTCCAATATCACTTCCTCTCCAGCCACCTCTCTCCCCATCCACTCAACGGCCCCTTCACAGCCCTCAATTTCCTCTCCAACCTGTCGTTCCCTCCAATCAACTCTCTTTCTTCACTCCCCTCACCCCTCTCTGCACTCACCATCCTCACTCCCCTACAGTCTACTCTGACCGTTTTCCATCCACGATTCTCCACTCTCCCCTCCATTCTCTTCGTTCCTCTCCCCTGCCCACCGCTCCCTCCTGCTTTTTCTTCCCCACTATCATTCCCCCACTCCCGCTTCAGCCCTTACCTGCACTCTCTCTATTCCCCATACCATCCCAAACTCCATCCTCCCATAGCCCTGATTCTCCTCACCTCCTCTTCCCTTCTCCCTTCCCTCCCTTCTCACTCTCTCCTCCCCAACCTCGTCCCTCCACTCATTTCCCTCCATTCTTTCACTCCTCCCCTACCCTGTCCATTCCTTGCAGTCTCCCAACTTTACTTCCCTCTACCTTATCTTCTCTCTTTCCCTCAGTCCTCCCCGAACCCTGTCCCTAATCTCTTCCGCTCTCCCTCCTCCCCTCCCCTTCACCCTCTCTCATCCTCTGACCTCTCCTCCACTCATCTCCATCCCTCCCTGGGATCACACACAAATTGAACACCCAGATCTGTGGAGATGTGCAGTGGACATTACAGGGAGTAACGGGCTCCCGTTGTACGTGTATTCCCCAGCCCGACACAGAGTGTTGAGCTACAGGGTTCATAGTGCGGCCCCAATTCCTCACCCCTGCTTCAGGACGAGCCCCTCCAGGGATGGGCAGCACTGAGACACACTGGTGCAGTGGGTTATGCATATATAGTCAGAGGGTCACAGAACTCTACAGAACAGGAATAGGCCCATCGGCCCATCTAGTCCATGCTGACCTGCTATTATGCCTATTCCCATTGACCCACACTTGGAACGCAGCCCCCCAGACCCCTCCCATCCAAACGTTTCTTCATTGTTACATTCAAACCCACATCCACCACTTCACTGACAGCTCATTCCACACTCTCAGTACCCTCTGAGTGAAGTTGACCCTCGGGTTCCCCCTTAACTATTTCACCTTTCACCCTTAACTTATGACTTCTGCAATTCTAGACTCTTGCAATGTCAGTGGAAAAACTACGCTCTGCCCAATCATCCCTTCTCACTCTGTCCCCAACACACACTGCTTTACCCCACCCACCCACCTCCACAGTCCAACCCCAATCCTGACCTCATTCATCACCATGATACAACCTTTACAATAAAGATCCATCGAACATTAATTATTCACTGATGCCCAAGTCCCACAATGCCCTCTGATGGCCCAACACTACAAATACTGCCTCGTACACTGATGCATCGTAGCCCTGAAAATCCGCCAGGCAACATCTAATATTCAGTAACTGTCCAGTTTATTCCCATCCTCTGTCTGGTCTACAACACTCCAGACATTACCTCCCATCCCAACACAATGACCAGTCTCCAATTCCATCGCCACCCCATCCCAATCCCACCCATTTGATCAGCCCAGTGTCAGCCAGTGATCCCCTGAACCCCACTGCTCCCTGTCACGTCCTTGCTGCCCTTATTACACAATGAACAACATTCAGTAAGTTCCTTCACGGTTACCTGAGCTCGCAGACTCTTGATTTCCTGAAATGTGAAGGTTCCCTGGTCACTGATGCTTGGGTTCCCGAGTTGTGTCCAACAGGGAATCTGTACCTAAATTTGCAGACACAGCTGCTATGGCTGTCAGACCCAGACCAGGTTTACCTGTTGCTGTTCCCTGGGGTTTTGGAGTTGTGTCTGTCTGGGGATCCGTACGTGACCTTGAAGATCCTGCTGTGGTGGTGGTCAAACCTGGACCCGGTCACTGATCCCTGGGTTCCTGAGTTGTGTCAACAGGGAATCTGTACCTGAACTTGCCAACCCAGTTGGAGTGGTGGTCAAAACGGACCAGGTTTACCTGTCACTGTTCCCTGGAGTTTTGGTGTTATGTCTGATTGGGGATCTGTACGTGAGCTCGAAGACCCTGCTGGGGTTATGGACATAACTGGACCAGGTTTTCCGGTAGGTGATCCTTGCGATTCCCGAGCTATGTCCGACTGGGAATCTGTAATATGAATATATAGAAAGGAAGGGTAAATTAGTAAATAAGTTTTTTGTTCGATCAGGAAGGCTCAAGTCCAGGTCAAATCACCTATCACGCACATCCAGCAGGTGAATCAGTCAATAAGAGGTTCAATGTCACAGAGCGAGAAACTGAAAAACCCCAATGGACAGGAGACCTGATACCTGAGGATGTCTCTTCTGCTGACACAGAGGACGGTGATGGGGTGGGTTACAGGATGGGTGACTCCAGCCATTATCAATACTCTTCAGAGATCATCTGCCCTGTGTCAGTGGTTGCAGAACCAGTATATGTGATTTGCATCAGCTGCTCATACGACCATCCAGTACCTTGCTCCCATGCCTTCTCGTGACCCTGATTGTCGAGGGCAGGGGTGCTAAGCAGATGCCACACTTAATCCAAGGGTGACCTGCAGGCTAGTGGAGGGAAGGAGCACCCTACACCTCCTTTGGTAGAAATGTATCTCCACCCCGACAGATCTCTCATCTGTCATCTTATTTCAACCAACCCCATGCTCACCACAACAACGCTCACCACCTTTGGAGAGACAGTGGATGTTGGTGGAATTTGATGCAAGATGGAGAGAAGGATCATCTGAACAAACAACATCATTTCACCAAGACACACATCCAGCAGGTGAATCAGTCTATAAGAGGTTCAATGTCACAGAGTGAGAAACTGACAAACTCCAATGGACACGAGACCTGATACCTGAGGATGTCTCTCCCACTGAGACAGAGGACGGTGATGGGGTGGGTTGTCCTGTAGATGATCCATCGGGCTGATCCATTGTGGAAGCCTCCAGGTCTGGAACAAAGTAACAGAGACATGGGAGAGTGGCAGAGATTAAACAACACAACAGGGACAATAACTCACAAAGATGAAATATTGTGAAAATCCAGAGCAACACACACAATATGCTGGAAGAACTGAGGAGGTCAGTCTGCATCTCTGGAGGGGAATAAACAGTGAATGTTTTGGGCTGAGACCCTTTATCAGCACTGAGAAGGAAGGGGTAAGAAGCAAGAATAAAGAGGATGGGGGGAGTACAGCTGGCAGGTGATAGGTGAATGCAGGTGAATGGGAAGGTGGGCGGGTGAGGAAGGGGGTGATTTGGGAAACTGGGAGGTGATATGTGGAAGAGGTAAAGGGCTAAAGGAGGATTAATTCAATTGGAGAGGGGACAATGGACCAGAGAATAAAGGAATGGAGGAGGGGAGCAGAGGGAGGGGATAGACATCTGAGGAGAACAGAGGGGTTAGGAGTGGAGCCAGAGTGGGAATGGAATTAGAGAGAAGTGTTAGGGGGTAGAAATTACGAGGTTAGAGAAATCAGTGTTCATGCCGTCAGGGTGGAGGCTACCCAGATGGAATATGAGGTGTTGCCCTCCAATCTGAGTTTGGCCTCATCGTGTCAGTAGAGGGGGCCTTGGATAGACATGTGGGAATGGGAATGGGAAGCCGAATTGAAATGGGTAGCCACTGGGAAAACAATTTGAAAAGGAAGTCTCAGATCTGAGGAGATACCAAAACCATCCAGTCCCTGTTCAGCAACTTTCCCTCGTGAATGTCTCTGACCAGTCACTACTCTCAGTCAAAGCCCAGATGCATATTGAGGACTGAAGCAGGGAGAGATGATTCCCATCAATGACCCCCACCACACATACCTGCGCTTGCAGACCCTGCTGGGGTGGTGGTCAAACCCAGACCAGGTTCACCTGCTGCTGATCCCTGGGGTTCTGGAGTTGTGTCTGACCGGGAATCTACACGTGAGCTTGAAGACCCTGGTGTGGTGGTGGTCAAACCCAGACCAGGATCTCCCGTTACAGATTGCTGGGGTTCCCGAGTTGTGTCTGACTGGAAATCTGTAATAAGAAAATGTACAAAGGAAGGGTAAGGTAGTAAACAGGTTTTACGCAGGATCAGGAAGCAATTCAACGGCAGGATCAGGAGGCTCAAGACTGGTCAAATCTGTCCTCTGAAATACACACACTCCTCTCTCTTTTGCTCTTTAATACCTCGACCGTTGTCTCTCAAATCCCTCTCCTCACATCTCCCTCTCTCAGCATTCACTCTGTCTGCATCACTCTCTTGTCAGTCTCTCCTTCCTTCCCTCCAGTTGGAGTGTCACTCTCAGTGTTCTCCTCATTCAACTCTCCTTATAGTCATCACTCTCTCTTCGGTCACCACATTCCTCCCAATCCAGCATCCCACCTCTCTCCAACCTCCAACAGAGCCTCATCCCTCACGACTCACCAAACCCAACCCAACAGACAGGAGAGAGGAACCACTGACTCCATCATTCACACCCCTCCCCACAATGCACTGTACATCCAGTAGGTGAACTGGTCCATGGGAGGTTCAACCTCACAGAGTGACGGAGACTGAATGAACACAGACAAGCCGAGACATGGTACCTGAGGATGTGTCTTCCACGGGGACAGAGGACAGTTCCTGGGTGTGCTCTCCAGTAGACAATCCTGTAGACTGTTCCAATGTGGAAACCTCCAGGTCTGGAACAGAGTAACAGAGACATGGGAAATGGGCAGAGCTTAAACAACACAACAGGGACAATAATTTGTACAGACAAGGAATTCTGCAGATGCTGTAAATCTAGAGCAACAGACACAAAATGCTCAAGCAACTGAGCATGTCAGGCAGCATCTCTGCAGAGGAATAAACAGTCAATGTTTGGGCCAAGTCACTTCATCAGGACTGGAAAGGAAAAGGGCAGAAGCCACGCTAAGATGGTGAGGAGAGAACAAACTGGCAGGTGAAAGGTGAAAGCAGGTGAGCGAGAGGATATTTGGGTGAGTGAGCAGGATAATGTGAGAAGCTGGGAGGTGATAGGTGGTTGAGGTAAATGGTTGGAGAAGGAGAAATCCAATGAGAGGGGACAGTGGACCATGGATTAAAGAGATGGAGGAGGGGAACCAGAGGGAGGAGATGGGCAGGGGAGGAGAGGAGAAGGGTTAAGAGGTGAGCTGGAATGGGAATGGAAAAAGGGAGGGGGAAGAGAAGGGAATCTACCAAAAGTTGGAGAAATTGATATTCTTGCCATCAGGTTGGAGGCTACCTAGATTGGATATGAGGTGTTGCTCTTCGAACTCGGGGGTGGTCTCATCATGTCAATCATGGACAGGCATGTTAGAATGGGAGTAGGATGTAGAATTAAAATGGGACACCACCAGAAAAACAATTGGACAAAGAAGTCTCTGATTTGAAAAGAAACCAAAACCATCCAATCCCTGTACACTAACTCTCCCTCCCAAATTTCCATGACTAGGCACTTCTCTCAGTCAAAGCCCAGATGGATATCAAGGATGAAAGGAGGAAAGATCTTTCCATTCATTGATCCCTCGCCCCATCACAAATACCTAAGCTCGGAGACCCTGCTGAGGTGGTGGTCAAACCCACACCAGGTTCTCCGATCACTGATCCCAGGAGATCCCAAGTGGTATCCAACTGGGCATCTGCTTCTGAGCTTGTAGTCCCTACTGGGATGGTGATCAAATCCAGACCAAATTCTCCAGTTGCTGGTCAGAGGTTCCCAAGTTGTGTCCGATGGGGAATCTGTACCTGAGCTCGTCGACCCAGCTCATGTGGTGGTCAAACCCGGACCAGGTTCACCTGTCACCGATCCCTGGGGTTCTGGAGTTGTGTTCAACTGGGGATCTATCTATACGTGAGCTTGAAGATCCTGCTGGGGTGGTGGTCAAACCCAGACCAGGTTTACCTATCACTGATCCCTGGGGTTCCCAATTTGTGTCTGACTGGGAATCGGCAATAAGAAGATAAACAAAGGAAGGGTAAAGTATAAACAAGTTTTACATTAGATCAGGAAGGAAATCAATGGCAGGAACAGGAGGCTCAAGTCCAAGTTCAAATCTATCCTCTGAAACACACACTCCCCTCTCCTTTGCTCTTTAATATCTCTACCGTCATCTCTCAAAGCCCTCTCCTCACATCTCCCACTTGGCATTCGCTCTGTCTCATCACTCTCTTGCCAATTTTTCCGTCCTTCCCACCAGTGGGAGCGTCACTCTCACTGATCTCTCTGCTCAACTCTCCTTACACAGTCATCACTCTCTCTTCACTCATCTCATTCCTCCCACTCCAGCATCCCACCTCTCTCTCTATCCCTCTCTCCTGTGTGTTTTCACTCATTTCCTTCTGTCCATGTACTGAATTACATCTGCCTCTCTCCCTCTCTCTCTCTCGGTGGCGGGGAGCGCTTTCTGTCGATCCATGAGTCGGTGAATCTCAGAATAAAAAGTGACGCAGCAGACTGTAAGATCGTCACTGCGACTGTCAGTCTCCCCTTTCACTGTGAAATGGATGAAATCTCTCTGACCCTTGTTAGTGAGAGAGAGCGCCTGTGGCTGTCGAACTGTTGGGTAAACAACAGTTTTTGTTGACTGCAGATCGTGGTGTCTCTTTGGCTGCTTTGATATTGCTTGGTGGGTGGGGGTGTCATTGATGCTTTTTTGCTGAAATGGGTGGGGGTGGTAATGAACGGAGCCATTTGAAACCTCCCTCCTGTATCACTCTCGATCTCTCCAGCCCTCTCTGTTCATTCTTCCCACCCCACTCTCTCCAACCCCCAACAGAGCCTCATCCCTCACGACTCACCAAACCCAAGTTGATTAGGTGAGAGAGGGAAAGGGGATGGGGAATGATGAAGAATTGAGGACCATTACCAGAAGTTTGAGAAATCAATGTTCATGGCTGTCAGTTCGGAAACTACACGGACACAATATGAGGTGTTGTCCCTCCAGTTTGAGTTTGGCCTCATCATGTCAGTGGAGGAGGCCTTGGACAGACATGTGGGAATGGGAAATCTCCCTTGTGAATGGCTGTCACTACTCTCAGTCAAAGCCCAGATGAATATTGAGAACTGAAGGAGGGAAAGATCATTCCTTTCAATGACCCCTACCATGGATACCTGAATTTACCGACCCTGGGTTTCCTGAATTGTGTCCAACTGGGGATCTATACGTGAACTTGAAGACCCTGGTGGGGCAGTGGTCAAACCCAGACCAGGCTCACCTGTCGCTGATCCCTGGGGGTCCTGAGTTGTGTCTGACTGGGAATCTGCAATAAGAAGATATACAAAGGAAGAGTAAAGTAGTGAACAAGTTTTACGTTAGATCAGGAAGAATTTCAATGCCAGGAACAGGAGGCTTAAGTCCAGGTCAAACCTGTCCTCTGAAATACACACACTCCCCTCTCCTTTGCTCTTTAATACCTCTACGCTTGTCTCTCAAATCTCTCTCCTCACATCTCCCTCTGTCGGCATTCACTCTGTCTGCATCACTCTCTCGTCAGTCTCTCCTTCCTTCCCTCCAGTTGGAGTGTCACTCTCACTGATCTCTCTGTCCAACTCTCCTTACACAGTCATCACTCTCTCTTCACTCACTTCATTCCTCCCACTCCAGCATCCCACCTCTCCCTCCATCCCTCTCTCCTGTGTGTTTTCACCCATTTCCTTCTGTCCATGTACTGATTTACTCCAATCCCACTCCGGTCGTTTCTATGTCTCATCAGTCACCGTGCAAATCCTCACAGTCATTCCTCCCTTCCTCTCTCTGACCATCCTCCCCTCTCACCTGCACCACTCCTCCCCTCCCTCCTGTGTTACTCCACCCCTCTCTGTTCATTCCTCCCACCCCACTCTCTCCAACCCCCAACAGAGCCTCATCCCTCACGACTCACCAAACCCAACCCAACAGACAGGAGAGAGGAACCACTGACTCCATCATTCACACCCCTCCCCACAATGCACTGTACATCCAGTAGGTGAACTGGTCCATGGGAGGTTCAACCTCACAGAGTGACAGAGACTGAATGAACACAGACAGACTGAGACTTGGTAACACAGACATGGGAAATGGGCAGACCTTAAACAACACAACAGGGACAATAATTTGTACGACAAGAATTTCTGCAGATGCTATAAATCTGGAGCAACACACACAAAATACTGAAGGAACTCAGCAGGTCAGGCAGAACCTCTGGTGGGGAATAAACAGTTGATGTTTTCGGCCAAGACACTTCATCAGGACTGGAAAGGAAGGGGGCAAAAGCCAGAATAATAAACGTGGAAAGTGTTCAAGCTGGTAGGTGACAGGTGAAGACAAAAGAGTGAGAAGATGTCTGGATGAGAAACATAGAAAATCTAGAGCACAATACAGGTCCTTCGGCCTACAAAGTTGTGCTGAACATGTCCCCACCTTAGAAATTACTAGGCTTACCTATAGCCCTCTATTTTTCTAAGCTCCATGTAGCTAGCCAAAAGTCTCTTAAAAGACCCTATCGTATCCGCCTCCACCACCGTTGCTGGCAGCCCATTCCACGCACTCACCACTTTCTGAGCAAAAAAACCTACCCCTGACATCTTCTCTGTACCTACTCCCCAGCACCTTAAACCTGTGTCCTCTTGTGGCAACCATTTCAGCCCTGGGAAAAACTCTCTGACTATCCACACGATCAATGCCTCTCATCATCTGATACACCTCTATCAGGTCACCTCTCATCCTCCGTCACTCCAAGGAGAAAAGGTCAAGTTCACTCAACCTATTCACATAAGGCACGCTCTCTAATCCAGGCAACATCCTGGTAAATCTCCTCTGCACCATTTCTAAGGTTTCCACGTCCTTCCTGTAGTGAGGTGACCAGAACTGAGCACAGTACTCCAAGTGTGGTCTGACCAGGGTCCTACATAGCTGCAACATTACCTCTCAGCTCCTAAATTCAATTCCACGATTGATGAAGGCCAATACACCATATGCCAATGGTCCCCAACCACCGGGCCGCGGACTGGTACCGGCCTGCAAAGCATGTGCTACCGAGCCGTGAGGAAACGATATGATTTGATGATATGAGTCAGCAGCACTTTTCCTCATTCCCTGCATGCCCACCGTTGAGCTTGAACGCACGCGAGGTCATTACACATGCGAGGTCATTACCTGCACGTCATCCATGTCAGCGCGGGAAGGCCATCAACTCCTCGAGCTTGCAAATGACGGCGGGCTGAAAAGTATGTTTGACATAATATCTCTGCCGGCATTCTGGATCAAAGTCAAGACTAAATATCCTGAGATAGCCACAAAAACAATGAAAACGTTGCTTCCATTTCCAACATATCTCTGCAATGAATGCAACGAAAACTAAATTGCAAAATAGACTGGACATAAGGAACCCCTTTCGAGTATCGCTGTCTCCCATCATCCTTCGACAGCACTGTCTTGTTGCAGGGAAACAAGCCCAAGGCTCCCACTGATTCAGCGATATTGGTGTGTTGCAATGATTTTATGTGTTCATACGGGAAAAATATGTGCTGTGGGTTTAATATCCAAACGTTACTTAAAATGTTATGATGCTATTGACTTATAAGTGACATATATAACCATATAACCATTTAACAATTACAGCACGGAAACAGACCATCTCGGTCCTTCTAGTCCGTGCGGAACGCTACTCTCACCTAGTGCCACCAACCTGTACTCAGCCATAACACTCCATTCCTTTCCTGTCCATATACCTATCGAATTTTTCTTTAAATGATAATATCAAATCTGCCTCTACCACTTCTACTGGACGTTCATTCAACACTTACTTCAAGCTCCCCTGTCCTCCCCGATAATTGACTTATCTCTATATTCATGCAAGGAAAATATGTGCTGTGAGTTTAATATTAAATTCGTTAGATAAACCCTTTTAGAAGTGAAATTGAGTGTATTAGCCACTTATCACCTATATTCTGGTCGTGATTGACACGCAACCACACCCCCCCCGCCCCCGAACAGTATCGTCAAAACCGATTTGTAGAAAAAAATCGGCATGGCACATACATGCATGTGCACACAGGTGCCCGCGCAAGGCTTCATGATCATGGTAGTCTTTCACGGTCGGCCGGTCCGCAAGAATATTGTCAATAATACACTGGTCCGTGGTGCAAAGATCACAGGATCAACCTGCGCAGCTGTTTTGAGTGTCCTATGGACTCGGACCCTATGATCCCTTTGATCCTCCACACTGCCAAGAGTCTTACCATTAATACTACATTCTGCCATCATATTTGACCTACGAAAATGAACAACTTCACACTTATCTGAGTTGAACTCCATCAGCCACTTCTTAGCCCAGTTTAACATCCTATCAATGTCCTGCTGTAACCTCTGACAGCCCTCCACACTATCGACAACACCCCCAACCTTTGTGTCATCAGCAAACTTACTAACCCATCCCTCCACTTCCTCATCCAGGTCATTGACAAACCAGAAAAGTTGGGATATTTTCCAAAATGCAATAAAAACAAAAATCTGTGATATGTTAATTCACGTGAACCTTTATTTAACTGACAAAGGTACAAAGAAAAGATTTTCAGTAGTTTTACTGACCAACTTAATTGTATTTTGTAAACATACACAAATTTAGAATTTGATGGCTGCAACACACTCAACAAAAGTTGGGACAGAGGCATGTTTACCATTGTGTTACATCACCTTTCCTTTTAATAACACTTTTTAATCGTTTTGGAACTGAGGATACTAATCGTAGTAGATTTGCAATTGGAAATTTTGTCCATTCTTGCTTGATATAAGACTTCAGCTGCTCAACAGTCCGTGGTCTCCGTTGTCTGATTCTCCTCTTCATGATGCACCATACTTTTTCAATAGGAGATAGATCTGGACTGGCAGCAGGCCAGTCAAGCACACGCACTCTGTGTCTACAAAGCTACGCTGCTGTAGCCCATGGAGAATGTGGTCTGGCATTGTCCTGCTGAAATAAGCATGGACGTCCCGGGAAGAGACGTCACTTTGATGACAACATATGTCTCTCTAAAATCCTAATATATGCCTCAGAGTCAATGGTACCTTCACATACATGCAACTCACCCATGCCAAGGGCACTGATGCACCCCCATACCATCACAGATGCCGGCTTTTGCACCTTTTGCTGATAACAATCTGGATGGTCGTTTTCATTTTTGGCATGGAGAACTCGACGCCCGTTTTTTCCGAAAACTAGCTGAAATGTGGACTCATCTGACCACAGCACACGGTTCCACAGTCTTTCGGTCCATCTGAGATGAGCTCGGGCCCAGAGAACTCACTGGCGTTTCTGCATAGAGTTGATGTATGGCTTCCTCCTTGCATAATACAGTTTCAAGTTGCATTTCTGGATGCAGCGACCGACTGTGTTGAGTAACAATAGTTTTCCGAAGTACTCCCGAGTGCCGGTGGCTATAATTGTCACAGTAGCATGACGGTTTCTTAGGCAGTGCCACCTGAGGGCCCGAAGATCATCCTCAAAAAATTCAATCAGGCTCATAAGGCACGCCCTGCTCTTGACAACACCATGCTGACTACTCCTAATCATATTATACCTCTCCAAATGTTCATAAATCCTGCCTCTGAGGATCTTCTCCATCAACTTACCAACTACTGAGGTAAGACTCACTGGTCTATAATTTCTCTACTCCCTTTCTTGAATAAAGGAACAACATCTGCAATTCTCCAATCCTCTGGAACCTCTCCCATCCCCATTGATGATGCATCGCCAGAGGCTCAGCAATCTCCTCCCTCACCTCCCACAGTAGCCTGGGGTACCTCTCATTAGGTCCTGGCGACTTATCCAACTTGATGCTTTCCAAAAGCTCCAGCACATCCTCTTTCTTAATATCTATATGTTCAAGCTTTTCAGTCTGCTGCAAGTCATCACTACAATCACCAAGATCCTTTTCCATAGTGAATACTGAAGTACAGTATTCACTGAGTACCTCTGCTATTTCCACCGGTTCCATGCATACTTTCCCACTGTCACACTTGATGGGTCCTATTCTTTTACGTCTTATCCTCTTGCTCTTCACACACTTGTAGAATGCCTTGGGGTTTTCCTTAATCCTGCTCACCAAGACCTTCTCATGGCCACTTCTGGCTCTCCTAATTTCCTTCTTAAACTCTTTCCTATTAGCCTTATAATCTTCCAGATCTCTAACATTACCTAGCTCTCTGAAACTTTTGTAAGCTTTTCTTTTCTTCTTGACTAGATTTATTACAGCCTTTGTACACCATGGTTCCTGTACCCTACCATAACTTCCATCTCATTGGAACGTACCTATGCAGAACTCCACCCAAATATCCCCTGAACATTTGCCACATTTCTTCCGTACTTTTCCCTGAGAACATCTGTTTCCAGCTTAAGCTTCCAATTTCCTGCCTGATAGCCTCATAATTTCCCTTACTCCAATTAAATGCTTTTCCAACTTGTCTGTTTCTATCTCTCTCCAAAGCTATTGTAAAGGAGATAGAATTATAAACACAAAATAATCTGCAGATGCTGGGGTCAAAGCAACACTCACAACATGCTGGAGGAACTCAGCAGGTCGGGCAGCATCAGTGGAAAAGATCAGTCGATGTTCCAGGCCAGAACCCTTTGTCAGTAGATAGAATTATGATCACTATCTCTAAAATGCTCTCCCGCTGAGAGATCTGACACCTGACCAGGTTCATTTCCCAATACCAAATCAAGTACAGGTACTCTTGTAAGTTTTTCTACATATTGTGTCAAGAAACCTTCCTGAACACACCTGACAAACTCCACCCCATCTCAACCCCTTGCTCTAGGGACATGCCAATCGATATTTAGGAAATTAAAATCTCCCATCACGACAACTCTGTTATTATTACACCTTTCCAGGATCTGTTTCCCTATCTGCTCCTTGATACCACTGTTACTATTGGGCGGCGTATAAAAAACACCCAGTAAAGTTATTGACCCCTTCCTGTTCCTAACCTCCACCCACAGAGACTCGGTAGACAATCCCTCCATGGCGTCCACCTTTTCTGCAGCCATGACACTATTATCTCTGATCAACAGGTCCACGTCCCCACCTCTTTTGCCTCCCTCCCCGTCCTTTCTGAAACATCTAAAACCCGGCACTTGAAGTAACCATTCCTGTCCCTGAGCCATCCAAGCCTCTGTAATGGCCACAACATCATATCTCCAAGTACTGATCCACGATCTAAGCTCATCCGCTTTGTTCACAACACTCCTTGCGCTAAAATAGACACACCTCAAAACTTCGTTCTGAGTGCGTCCCTTCTCTATCGAGTGAGCATGATGGTGTGAGAAGCTGGGAGGTGATATGTGGAAGAGGCAAAGGGCTGAAGAAAGAGAAATCCAAGGAGAGAGGATAGTGGACAATCGAATAAAAAGATGGATGGGGGGACCAGATGAAAGAGATGGGCAGGTGGGGAGAAGAGAAGGACTAAAAGGGGAGGCAGAACAGGAATGGAAAAAGAGAGAAGTGGGAGAGAGGAGAAACTACCAAAGGTTAGAGAAATCGATATTCATGCCATAAGATTGGAGGCTACCAAGACGAAATATGAGGTGTTGCTCTTCGAATGAACCTGAGGGTGGTCTCATCGTGTCAGTCATGGACAGTTCTGTCAGAATAGGAGTGGGACATAGAATTAAAATGGGTAGCCAACTGAACAACAATTTTACAAAGAGGTCTCTGATTTGAAAAGAAACCAAAATCATCCAGTCCCTGTTCACCAGTTCTCCCTCCCAAAACTTCTGTGACTAGTCAATTCTCTTAGTCAAAGCCCAGATGACTGAAGGAGGGAAAGATCACTCCATTCATTGATCCCTCCCTCCCCACTCACAGATACCTCAGCTCAAAGACCCTGCTGGGGTGGTGAACAAACTTGGACCAGTTTTTCCCCATTGCTGCTACCTGGGGACCCTGAGATGTATCCGATTGGGAATCTGTACCTGAGACCACAGAACCTGCTGAGGTGGTGGTCAAACCCGGACCTGGTTCTCCGGTTGCTGTTCCCTGGGCTTCCCAAGTTGTGTCCAACTGGGGATCTGTACTTGTGTTCACAGACCCTGCAGGGGTCGTGGTCAAACCTGGTCCAGGTTCTCCGGTTGTTGATCCCTGGGGTTCCCAAGTTGTGTCTGACTGGGAATCTCCAATAAGAAGATATACAAAGGAAGGGTAAAGTAGTGAACAAGTTTTATGTTCAATCAGGAAGGAATTCAACCGCAGGAACAGGAGGCTCAAGTCCAGGGCAAATCTGTCCTCTGAAATACACACACTCCCCTCTCCTTTGCTCTTTAATAACTCGCCCCTTCACTCTCAAATCCCTCTCCTCACATCTCCCTCTCTCAGCATTCACTCTGTCTGCATCACTCTCTTGTCAGTCTCTCCTTCCTTCCCTCCAGTTGGAGTGTCACTCTCAGTGTTCTCTCTGTCCAACTCTCCTCACACAGTCATCACTCTCTCTTCACTCACCACATTGCTCCCACTCCAGCATCCCACCTCACTCTCCATCCCTCTCTCCTGTGTGTTTTCACCCATTTCCTTCTGTCCACATACTGAATTACTCAAACCCCACTCTGATCGTTTCTATATCTCATCAGTCACCGTGCAACTCCTCAGTCATTCCTCACTTCCTCTTTCTGACCAATGGGTGGAGTTAAGATGGCGCTAAGCTCCTTCAAGCTCATCTGCAGAAACAGTTTAAATTCCTCTCTTTACTGTCTCCCTTTCCCCTTTCCAAGGTGGCTGGGGTTCTATCAAGGTCCTGATCTGCAACGGCACTGCAACTGTTTTTTATGGCGGATGATCACCCACTCCTGGAGCTCCCCAGCCAACCGTTTTCCCACATTCTCCACGCACGGCTGGGAAGATGGTGCCTCCGGGGTGCAACCCTGTGGATAACTGATTCCAGGCCGATGTTGCCGACTGAGGTGTCGTGGGAAAAGGAACATCAGGATTTCGCTGCGGCGGATGTATGGACGGAGGTCTCTGTGGTTGAGCGATCACACTCTCTCTCTTTCTCTCAGTGGTGGGGAGAGTTTTCTGCTGATTCTTGAGTTGGATAATCTCAGAATAAAAAGTGACGCAGCAGACTAACATCATCACACCGACCGTCAGTCTCTCCTTTCACTGTGAAATGGGTGACATCTCTCTGACCCTTGTTAGAGCGAGAGAGAGAGTGAGTGAGAGTGAGAGATGTATGGATGGAGGTCTCTGCAGTTGAGCAATCACACTCTCTCTCTCTGTCTCGGCGGCGGGGAGTTTTGTCAATTCTCGAGTCGGAGAATCTCAGAAAGAAAAGTGACACAGCAGATTGTAACATCATCACAGCGACTGTCAGTCTCCCCTTTCACTGTGAAATGGGTGACATCTCTCTGACCCTTGTTAGTAGAGCGAGAGAGAGCACGCGAGAGAGTGAGAGTGACAGAGTGAGAAAAAGAGAGAGCGAACGAGAGAGAGTGCCTGTGGCTGTTGAACTGTCCGGTAAACAAGTTTTTGTTGACTGCAGATCATGGTCTCTCTTTGGCTGCTTTGCTATTGCTTGATAGGTGGCGGGTGCTGACACATTTTTGCCAAAATGGGTGGGGTTGGAGGGGGGAAGGTTGATTTGTTGATTATTTGTGCGTAGGAGGGGGAGAGGGGCTTTGGGATTCTAATGTCCTTCTGTCATTCATTCTTTTGGGTTCCTCTGTAATTCATGAACCCAACCTCACTATTCCTCTCTTTGCACTATTTATTTAGTTTATTTTTGTTTGGAACGTACAGGAATATTTTTTGTCTTGCACTGTACTGCTGCCAAAAAACAACAAATTTCACAAGGTACGTTAGTGATAATAATCCCGATTCTGATCCTGAATCTCTTACCACTGACCATAAATCTTTGTGTCAGATTTATGTCCTCAAGTTATATTCACCCCTGATCAGAGGTAATATTTCCAGCAGGAGGTCCCACACCACCAGCTTCAGGAACATTTATTACCCCACAACCATCAGACTCCTGACCGGCGTGGATAACTTCACTCACATCAACTCTGAACTGATTCCACAACCGACAGACTCACTTTCAAGGAATCTACAACTCATCATCTCAGTATTATTGAACATTTTATTTCCACAATTTGCCTTCTTTTTCACGTTGCTTGTTTGTCAGTCTTTGTTTTTGTACAGTTTTTCATAAATGCTGTTGTATTTCTTTATTTTCCTGTAAATGACTGCAATAAAATGAATCTCAGGATAGTACATGCACTGTCACAGGACTTGCTACCTGAGGATGTGTCTCCCGATGGGACAGAGGGCAGTTCCTGGGTGGTCCTTCCAGTCGATGACCCTTTGGCCTGTTCCCTTGGAGAAATCCCCAGGTCTAGGATAAAGAAACAGAGATGTGGGAGAGGGAAAATCACTGAAATATCATACCTTTCTCCTACAAATGAGACTACTCCAAATTCTTTATTACTACAGGAGACTCCCATCATTCACAGTTGGGATGAAATTCTGGGACTGACCACGGGAATCAGCATTCCCTTCCATGACCCCCACCACCAATTCCTGAGCTGTGGACCGTTCAGCATCCATCATGTCTCCACCCACCTCCCCCCCCCATCTGTTTGTGGCTCCCTCTCAGCACCCCTCCTCCCTCCATATTATACCCCAGACCTCTCTCCCATCCCCACCAACAATCTCCCTCCATTGCCCTTATTCCTCCTCCCTCCTCTTTCTCTCCCCACCGCTCTCCCTCCTCTCCATTTTCTCACTTCCCTCCACCCCAGTCCTTCCCCTCCTAATCCTCCTTTCTCCTCAATGTCCCTTCCCCTCTTCCCCCTGATGATCTTCACGTGGTCCCCATGTGTGACAGGGCAGCCCGGGGGTGGGGGGGGTTCTCTCAGGTCACCTCACTGTAGGAAGGATGTGGAAGCTTTAGAGAGAGTGCAGAATGGATTTACCAGGACGATGTCTGGATTGGAGAGCATGTCTTGTGAGGAGAGGTTGAGTGAGCTCGGGCTTTTCTCTTTGGAGTGAAGGAGGATGAGAGATAACTTGATAGAGGTGTACACGATGGTAAGAGGCATAGAACGAGTAGTCAGCCAGAGACTTTTTCCCCAGGGAGGAAGTGGCTAATACCAGCAGGTGTAATTTTAGGTGACTGGAGGAAAGTACAGGATGGATGTCAGAGATTAAGCTCTTCACACAGAGAGTGGTGGGTGTGTGGAACACCCTGCAAGGGGTGGTGGTACAGACAGATACATTCGGGGCATTTAACAAACTCATAGGCACATGGATGACAAAAACATGGACGGTTATAGGGGAGGGAAGGGTTAGATTGATCTCAGAGTAGGTCTGCACAACACTGTGGGCCGAAGGGCCTGTGCTGTGCTGTACTGTTCTGTGTTCCATGATCTCTGTCTCAGGTCAGACTGGGCAGTTTCATTCTGACCCAGGTGTGAAGGGGGATACGAGAAAGGTGATCACAGACCACGGGCAGGACAGCCGACTGGAAAACTCAGCCCGTGGTGTGTGTTGGTGACTCAGGATGTCCCAGAACTTCCCCACAACTACCACACTGCTGTGTCACTGGGGAACGGTGACCTACCTGTACAGTACACAGCAGTATTCCCGGGTGCCGGCTTCAGCCAATACACAAAGTAACCGGAGCAGTTTTTCACCCTGATCTCCTGGCTCCAGTGACAGGAGTCTTCACCCACAGTGAAGCAGACGGTCCTGGTCACCTCCTCCTCTCCCACGTTGGGATGGGGACCTGGAATGAGATTTATAAACACTGTAAAATGTACCCGGTCCCACAGTACGGCAGGGAATGTGAATCAGGACCCACTGTAAATCAGTGGTTCACAACCCACGGTCCGGTCCAGCCTCAGTCAGCACTGAGCTGCTCCCTCTCCCTCTCCCTCTCCTCCCCACCCTCCCTGCAGCAGCACCTTAATCTTCTGAATGAGCCTCCCATGAGGGACCTTGTCAAACATCTGAGGGATCTCACTGAAATCTATCGAATATTGAAAGGCCTGGATAGTGTGGACATGGAGAGGATGTTTCCAAATGTGGGGGAGTCTGGGACCAGAGGACACAGCCTCAGGACACAAGAACCTCCCTTTAGAACAGAGATGAGGGAGAATTTCCTTCACCAGAAGGGAGTGAATCTGTGGAATTCATTACCACAAACGGCTGTGGAGGTCACGTCATTTATAAATGTAAAGTGGCGGTTGAGTGGTTTTTTTGATTTGTGAGGGTGTCATTTGTGACTGTCCCTCATTCACCCACGGTCTTCCCAATGCTCACAAGTCCCATCCATAAGAATCCTCTCCACTGCCTTCCCTACCACTGACGTGAGACTTACTGGTCAGAGAGTCACAGAAGGCTACAGCACAGAAACAGGCCCTTCGGCCCATCCAGTCCATGCTGAACCATTTAAACTGCCTTGTCCCATCAACCTGCACCCGGACCATAGCCGTCCATCTCTCCCATCCATGTACCAACCAAACTTCTCTGACACATTGAAATCAAAATGGCATCCACCACTTGCTCAGGCAGCTCGATCCACACTGTCATTATTCTGTTTCCCAATATTTTCTCCACATTGGAACTGAATGTTAAATCTGTTTTATTTATTTATTTATCTATCTGTTTGGAACTAAAACGTGGAGAATGGGCTTCTGGCCCTTCAGTCACACCACCTCAGCAATCCTCAACAACCCTGATTAACCTAACCTAATCATGGGACAATTTACCCACCCGGTACGTCTTTGGACTGTGGGAGGAAACCGGAGAACCCGGGGAAAACCCATTCATTCCATGGGGAGGACGGACAGAGACTCCTTACAGATGATGCTGGAACTGAACTCTGAACTCCGACACCCCGACCTGTAATAGCGACGCGCTAACCACTACGTTACCATGGCAACCATTAATTTATCCCACTAATTGGTAAACGATGATGTCTGCAGACTCCCCCAACTCCCTGGAGATTGCCCCACCACTGAAATAAGTCTGAGGTCGTTGAAGCTCCTCCAGGTCGTATCCAGAATGGGGTCAGTGGGCAGATCAGTTCTGTAACCCAACTCCAGGAAGTTGGCACTCCTCCACCGGACTCCATGACGATACAGGACCGTAGAGCAGTCTGAGTGACTGTGGGGAGACCTCTCAGGGAGATGGGGTTCTCTGTCCATGCTGGGGTCCTCTGAAGAGATCCGGCTTATCAGTTTGACCCTCCCCCAAAGTAACCGAGCCCCACTGATGTAAACTCTGACCCTACCGTTTAACCAGCCTGGTCTCTCCCCGGAGCAGCGATACTGTGGAATGACCGACTCAGGAATCTTCCATCCTCCGGAACTGAAACGACAATCAGAGAGTCAGTCCCTGATCTGCGGGAATTTATTTACTCAGAGAGACATGGGAAATTACACTCACCCCGTCCGTACCCTGTCTCTGGTCAATAACCCCCAATCCTGGGAATTCCCTCTCTGTTGTATCTCTCCCTTGTCTCTACCCCGAGAATGTGGGATCTCCCCTCTCCCTGTACTTACTCTCCATCTCAGTGTAGTCACCGATGATCCCGGTCTCCCTGCATTTCCCATTCACACACCCCTTGTTCCCCTGTTTACATTCCCATCTGCGTCCAGTTTCTCAGTGATTATCTCCTCACTTTACCTGTTAAATCTGTACCATCCCACTTCAAGCTTTCTATCATCCATCCAACGTCCACTGGTACACTCAGTGTTGGAACAATTCGTGCTCCTCCAGGGCTGATCCAGGACTGTGTGGGTTACACACGGATCACCGAGTGTGGAGTCTGTGACTGAGGGACAGAACGACGTTCAGTGTTAATGTACAGCTCACGTACCCCATCCTCTTTCTCCGACAACCAGAACCCCCATCTGCACTTCCACCCTCAGCTCCAATAATTATTTTTATTCATCAATGGGACATGAGTTTCAGAGGCTGAGCCAGTGATTAACTGCCCCACCAGAGGTGCCCTTGAGAAGGTGGTGGTGGTGAGCTGACTTCTTGAACTGCTGCAGTCCTTGATGTGTGGGGACACCCACAATGATTTTCCAGAATTCCAGCATTTTGACCCAGTGACACTGAAGGAACAGCAATGTATTTCCAAGTCAGGGGAGTGTGTGGCTCAGAGGGAAATCTTTCAGTATTTATGTAATTTAAAGGGAAACATCTGGAAACTTCCACAACACCCAACTGTCTATAGACCCTCTCATTATCCCTCCTCCACTCCAGACAACTTTCAACACCCCTCCTCCAATCCAGTCCCCTTTCAACATCCCTCCTCCACTCCAATCCCCTTTCAACACCCCTCAACTCCAATCCCCTCTCAACATCCCTCCTCCACTCCAGTCCCCTCTCAACATCCCTCCTCCACTCCAGTCCCCTCACAACATCCCTCCACCCCAGTACCCTCTCAACATCCCTTGTCCACTCCAGTCCCCTCTCAACATCCCTCCTCCACTCCAGTCCCCTCTCAACATCCCTCGTCCACTCTACTCCCCTCTGAACATCCATCCTCCACTCCAGTCCCCTTTCAACATCCCTCCTCCACTCCAGTCCCCTCTCAGCGTCCCTCCTCCACTCCAGTCCCCTCTCAGCGTCCCTCCTCCACTCCAGTCCCCTCTCAGCATCCCTCCTCCACTCCAGTCCACTCTCAACATCCCTCCACCACTCCAGTCCCCTCTCAACATCCCTCCTCCACTCCAATCCCCTCTCAGCATCCCTCGTCCACTCCAATCCCAACATCCCTCCTCCACTCCAGTCCCCTCTCAACATCCCTCCTCCACTCCAATCCCCTCTCAGCATCCCTCCTCCACTCCAGTCCCCTCTCAACATCCCTCCACCACTCCAGTCCCCTCTCAACATCCCTCCTCCACTCCAATCCCCTCTCAGCATCCCTCGTCCACTCCAATCCCAACATCCCTCCTCCACTCCAGTCCCCTCTCAAAATCCCTCCTCCACTCCAGTACCCTCTCAGCATTCCTCCACCACTCCAGTCCCCTCTCAACATCCCTCCTTAAATCCAATCCCCTATCAGCATCCCTCGTCCACTCCAGTACCCTCGCAACATCCCTCCTCCATTCCAGCCCCACTCAACATCCCTCCTCCACTCCAGTCCCCTCTCAGCATCCCTCTTCCACTCCGGTCCCCTCACAACTTCCCTCCTCCACTCCAGCCCCTCTCAACATCCCTCATCCACTCCAGTCCCCTCTCGGGCCGACCAGGGGGAATGCCATACTAGATGTAGTATTAGGTAATGAACCGGGTCAGGTCACAGATCTCTCAGTGGGTGAGCATCTGGGGGACAGTGACCACCGCTCCCTGGCCTTTATAATTATCATGGAAAAGGATAGAGTCAAAGAGGACAGGAAAATTTTTAATTGGGGAAAGGCAAATTATGAGGCAAGGCTAGAACTTGCCGGTGTGAATTGGGATGATGTTTTTGCAGGGAAATGTACTATGGACATGGTATCGATGTTTAGAGATCTCTTGCGGGATGTAAGGGATTAATTTGTCCCGGTGCGGAAGATAAAGAATGGTAGGGTGAAGGAACCATGGGTGACAAGTGAGGTGGAAAATCTAGTCAGGTGGAAGAAGGCAGCATACATGAGGTTTAGGAAGGAAGGATCAGATGGGTCTATTGAGGAATATAGGGAAGCAAGAAAGGAGCTTAAGAAGGGGCTGAGAAGAGCAAGAAGGGGGCATGAGAAGGCCTTGGCGAGTAGGGTAAAGGAAAACCCCAAGGCATTCTTCAATTAGTTGAAGAAAAAAAGGATGACAGGAGTGAAGGTAGGACCGATTAGAGATAAAGGTGGGAAGATGTGCCTGGAGGCTGTGGAAATGAGCGAGGTCCTCAATGAATACTTCTCTTCGGTATTCGCCAATGAGAGGGAACTTGATGATGGTGAGGACAATATGAGTGAGGTTGATGTTCTGGAGCATGTTGATATTAAGGGAGAGGAGGTGTTGGAGTTGTTAAAATACATTAGGACAGATAAGTCCCCAGGGCCTGAGGGAATATACCCCAGGCTGCTCCATGAGGCGAGAGAAGAGATTGCTGAGCCTCTGGCTAGGATCTTTATGTCCTCGTTGTCCACGGGAATGGTACCGGAGGATTGGAGGGAGGCGAATGTTGTTCCCTTGTTCAAAAAATGTAGTAGGGATAGTCCAGGTAATTATAGACCAGTGAGCCTTACGTCTGTGGTGGGAAAGCTGTTGGAAAAAATTCTTAGAGATAGGATCTATAGGCATTTAGAGAATCATGGTCTGATCAGGGACAGTCAGCATGGCTTTGTGAAGGGCGGATCCTGTCTAACAAGCCTGATAGAGTTCTTTGAGGAGGTGACCAGGCATACAGATTAGGGTAGTGCAGTGGATGTGATCTATATGGATTTTAGTAAGGCATTTGACAAGTTTCCACACGGTAGGCTTATTCAGAAAGTTAGAAGGCATGGGATCCAGGGAAGTTTGGCCAGGTGGATTCAGAATTGGCTTGCCTGCAGAAGGCAGAGGGTGGTGGTGGAGGGAGTACATTCAGCTTGGAGGATTGTGACTAGTGGTGTCCCACAAGGATCTGTTCTGGGACCCCTACTTTTCGTGATTTTTATTAACGACCTGGATGTCGGGGTAGAAGGGTGGGTTGGCAAGTTTGCAGACGACACAAAGGTTGATGGTGTTGTAGATAGTGTAGAGGATTGTCGAAGATTGCAGAGAGACATTGATAGGATGCAGAAGTGGGCTGAGAAGTGGCAGATGGAGTTCAACCCGGAGAAGTGTGAGGTGGTACACTTTGGAAGGACGAACTCCAAGGCAGAGTACAAAGTAAATGGCAAGATACTTGGTAGTGTGGAGGAGCAGAGGGATCTCGGGGTACATGTCCACAGATCCCTGAAAGTTGCCTCACAGGTGGATAGGGTAGTTAAGAAAGCTTATGGGGTGTTAGCTTTCATAAGTCGAGGGATAGAGTTTAAGAGTCACGATGTAATGATGCAGCTCTATAAAACACTGGTTAGGCCACACTTGGAGTACTGTGTCCAGTTCTGGTCACCTCACTATAGGAAGGATGTGGAAGCACTGGAAAGGGTACAGAGGAGATTTACCAGGATGCTGCCTGGTTTAGAAAGTATGCATTATGATCAGAGATTAAGGGAGCTAGGGCTTCACTCTTTGGAGAGAAGGAGGATGAGAGGAGACATGATAGAGGTGTACAAGATAATAAGAGGAATAGATAGAGTGGATAGCCAGCGCCTCTTCCCCAAGGCACCACTGCTCAATACAAGAGGATATGGCTTTAAGGTAAGGGGTGGGAAGTTCAAGGGGGATATTAGAGGAAGGCTTTTTACTCAGAGAGTGGTTGGTGCGTGGAATGCACTGCCTGAGTCAGTGGTGGAGGCAGATAAATTAGTGAAGTTTAAGAGTTCAAGTTCAGTGTTAGTGTACAGCTCACGTTCCCCATCCTCTTTCTCTGCTAACCACAACCCCCATCTGCACTTCCACCCTCAGCAACCCCTGGGCAACAATAATTATTTTTATTCATTGAAGGGACGTGAGTTTCAGAGGCTGAACCAGTGTTTAACTGCCCCACTAGAGGTGCTCTTAAGAAGCTGGTGGTGGTTCTGAGCTGACTTCTTGAACTGCTGCAGTTGTTGATGTGTGGGGACACCCAGAATATTTGGGAGATCCAGGAATTTGACCCAGTGACACTGAAAGTACAGCAATGTATTTCCAAGTCACAACAGTGTGTGGTTTAGAGCGAAACCTCCAGAAACTCCCCCACCCCCATTTTCCATGGCTTCCTCGCAGAACCCCTCCCCCCCTCACCTCACTTCATCCCAGACCCTAGACCTTTATCCCCTCCCCCACCTCCGGTCTGCCTGTACTTTCCCTTCCCCTGATGCCTCCTCTCCACTCTCCTTCTTCTCCCCATGGTCTTCCTTCCTACTGCTCCATTCTCCTTCACTCTTCCCCATCACAGCCTTTACAATGTTTCTGTGCTGCCCATGTGTGGTAGACAGACTGGGTTGGGTGGTTCTCATCACCACATTATAGGAAGGATGTGGAAGCTTTAGAGAGTGTGCTGAGGCTTTTATCACTGGAGCGAAGGAAAATGAGAGGTGACTTGATAAAGGTGTAAAAGATGGAGAGAAATGGATCAGATAGACAGCAGCTATTGTTTTTTTTTCCTTCCCAGGACAGATGTGGTTAATACCAAGGGCCAAAATTTTCAAAAGCAAGATCTTTTCTTTCTTTCTTTCTTTATTTAGACAGAGAATGGTGGGCGCATTGAATGCCCTGCCAGGGGTGGTGTCGGATACAGATTTACTAGGGGCACTTAAGAAACACTGAGATAAATTTTGGCATTACCAGCCTGGTGGTTTGAAGGGTAGTGTGGGACCCAAGGCCCTTGTACCTCCTTCACGATGCAGCAGTGAGAAGAGAGCATGGACTGGATGGTGGGGTCCTTGATGATGGATGCTGCTTGGAGATGTGTTTAATGGTGGGGAGGGCTTTTCCTGCGATGGACTGGGCTGTATCCACTACTGTTCTGATCTTGGACACTGGTGTTTCCATACCAGGCCATGATACAACCAGTCAGAAATACTCTCCACTGTGTATCTATACAAGTTGGTCAAAGTTTTAGGTGACAGACTGAATCTGTGCAAACTTCTCAGAAAGTAGAGGAGCTGCCATGCCTTCTTTGTAATGACACTTACATACTGGTCCCAGGACAGATCCTCTTATCGTACAAGATGTCTGTTCAAGAGTCTGATGACAGTTGGGGTGGAAGCAGTCCTTGAGCTTGGTGGGACGTGCTCTCAGACTTTTGTATCTACTGCCCGATGGGAGGGGGAGATGAGAGTATGCCCGGGGTGGGGTCTTTGATTATCCTGCCTGCTTTACTCAGGCAGTAACAAGGGCAAACAGAGTCTGTCTCTACTTCTCCTTGCCACAGTAATTATAATATTCTAATAATTAGTGTTTTAATGATCTAACAATAATCAGTTTACAATAATACATTATAACTGAAGACACATCAGATGTATATAGGCGTACTGTGGAGAGCATCGTAACTGGTTGAATCACTGTCTGATGTGGAGATGCCAAAGCACAAGATTGAAAAAGGCTGCTGAGGGTTGTAAAGTCAGCCACCTCCATCCTCCCCATCATAAAGAACCTTTTGAATAGAAGATGCATCATAGTTTAACGTTCAGATTAAATTTATTACCAATGCACTTGTTTATCACTGTAACAAACACAAGAAAATCTGCAGATGCTGGAAATCCAAAGCAACACACACAAAATGCTGGAGGAACTCAGCAGGTTAGGCAACATCTATGGAAAAGAGTAAATGATTCAGGCCAGGACACTTCTTCAGGACTGAGAGGGAAGGGGGAAGATGCCTGAATTAAAAGGGTGGGGGGAGGGGACATAGGTTGGATGGAAGGTGATAGGTGAAACCAGGGGGGTGGGAAAGATCAAGGGCTGGAGAAGAAAGAATCTGATAGGAGACCAGAGTGGACAACAGGAGAAAGGAGAGGAGGATGTGACCCAGGGGTAAGTAATAGTTAGGTGAGAAGTAGTAAAAGGTCAGAGTGGAGAGTAGAGGAAGCAGGAGGAGGGAATTTTGTTCACTGGAAGGAGAAATCAATATTCATACCATCAGGTACTGTTATGTACCCCTAGGGGTCATTTTTTTTTATGGACTATATACTCGCCTGGGTTGATAACTCACCCACAGAAGACGGTCTCCTTTTTTGTGGTCACATTCAGTGACTATAAAGGAAGGGAAGAGGGGAGAGGAAGGTTTGAAACAGAAGAAACTTCGTGACAAAGACGTAGGTTCGTGTTTTCTCTCTCTCTCGCTATATTATATATATACACACACACACACATATACAAAGGTGTGACTGTCATGTAGTTAATTAATCCACAAGAGTGGTTTCTCTGCTGAGGGGGGTACCTTTGTGAATATCACTTGTGCGTTACCCTTATTTGGGTGTGGTAGTGCACTGAAGAAAGGCACCCCTGAGGCAAATCACTGTTGGAGTTATTTCGTATGTCATGGAACTGGATAAGTGGCTATCACGTTGTGTGTTTGGGGTTGGTTCTCTTGAAGAGGGTCCCCTTTGTGATAAGCTACTGTTGGTGATAATCCATATGTGAATTCTGTTCGAGTATCCTGTGTCCACCACTTTGGAATGACCCGTAGCTGAATTCAGGTGTGGTACCACTTTCACATGTGGAGTGGAACAACTTCAGAGATAAAACCTATTACTATTGTTATTTTGTATTGCTGTCGTGGAATCTGTGGAATATCAACATAATTGCCTTCTCTTGATAATTACCCTGGATTACAAATATCTCTCTCTCTCTCTCCCCATCACTACTCGACTCAATACCACGAACTGAACTGAACTTTACCCATCACTGTAAGACTGTATCTATTTACCCCTAGGCTCGAAGAAACTTGGTTTCCATATATTTCCACACTCATACATATCGTCTCTGCTAACCTGTTTAATATATCTGAATTTATATCACTGTATTGTGTAGTTACTAATAAATAGTATTAGTGAATAGCAATACCAGACTCCAAAGTGTTTTCCATTTCTGCTGGTTCTTTAACCCGTCACGGGGTACGTGACAGTACACAGATCGAATATAAGGAGTTGTTCCTTCACCTTGAGGGTGGCCTCATCTTGACACAAGAGGTGGCTGTGGATCAAAATGTCAGAACGGGAATGGGAATAGTAATTCAAATGTTTGGCCATCAGGAAATCTCGCTTATGGCGGATAGTGCGGAGGTCTTCGAGAACCTGTTCCTTCAGCTTACGACAGGTCTCACCAATGTAGAGGTAGCCACACCAGGAACACCAAGTCAAATCACTTTTTATTGTCATTTCGACTTTAACTGCTGGTACGGTACACAGTACAAACGAGACGACGTTTTTCAGGACCATGGTGCTACATGAAACAATACAAAAACTACACTCATCTACGTAAAACAACAGAAAAGCTGCTCTAGACTACAGACCTACCCAGGACTGCATAAAGTGCACAAAACAGTGCAGGCATTACAATAAATAATAAAGACAATATGCACAGTAGAGAGCAGTAGGTTGCTGTCAGTCCAGGTTCTGGGTATTGAGAAGTCTGATGGCTTGGGGGAAGAAACTGTTACATAGTTTGGCCGTGAGAGCCCGAATACTTTGGTGCCTTTTTACCGGACACAACAGACAGCAGATTCACGGTTGATGTGTTGCCTCACCTGTTTGGGGCCCTGAATGGAGGTGAGGGAGGAGGTATAGGGGCAGATATAGCACCTAGGCCACTTGCCAGGGATAAGTGCTGGGAGGGAGATTCGTGGGGAGGGACGAACGGACAAGGCAATTGTGGAAGAAGCCACCACTGTGAAAGGCAGAAGGGTGGGGGTGGGGGAAGGTAAAGGTATGTTCGGTGGTCTGATCTCTTTGGGTATGGCTGAAGTTGCAGAGCATAATTTGTTGGAGAGGGAATCTGATGGGTGGTAGATGAGGACAAGAGGGACTCAATCACTATTATGATGGTGGGAAGATAGAGTGAATGTAGATGTACATGAAATGGAGGAGTTGTGGGTGAGGACGAGGAAACTCTGTTCTTTAAATGAGGAGGACATCTCTGGGGTTTCAAGATGGCGGGGCAGTGAAAGGTCTGCTTACTGAGCTCAGCACCACAGCACTGATAATTTCGCATATAAACCTATCCGTTCCAACTTTTTTTTAAAAATCCCCAAGTGTCGGATTTCATAACAAGAACATCGATGAGTATTTTTTTGAGCTGCTTCAACACCATGCCACTGATAGGTACTAAAAAGGCAGCCAGGATGGACTGCACAGAGCGCTCTCCCCGGTCTCCATGATAAAAACTGTAGCCGATCAAGCCCAAAGCTGCATTCCAGCACTAGAAAAGCAAGTTCAAAGCCTGTCTGACCATATCGATGATCTTGAGAATAGAGGTAGGAGGAAGAACATACAAATTATCATCTACCTGAAGGAACAGAAGGCAGCCAGCCAGCAAAGTTATTTTGAGGGCTGGCTGCCTAATTTCCTTGATTTGGAAACCAAGCTGGATTAAGGTGGAAAGAGCTCTTCATACGCTGGCTCCAAAACCAGGCCCAGACCAATGCCCTCGACCTGTCCTCGTGCGGTTCCATAATTTTGGTGATAAGCAAAGAGTGGTGGAGGCTTTGAGACACCGTGGGACTGATGCCCAGGCTTTAATATATGAGGGATCCAGGCTTATGAGGGATCCAGGCTTATGAGGGATCCAGGCTTATGTTTTCTCAAGATTTTTCGGCAGCCGTTATTCGGAAGCGCAAGGAATTCAATCAGGTAAAGAAGTGACTGAGAGAATCCGGAATCCAGCACTTTATGCTGTACCCAGCGGCGCTGAAAATCACCTACAACAGGACCACTAAGATATTTGATTCTCCTGGCATGGTAAACTTTTGTAGACAGATTGGGCTAAAGAATATATATATTGTGTAGGCCTGGTTATGGGCAATAACATGCTCGATGGTCGCTTTTCGTTACTCGACAGCAAGATATCTTATTGGATGGGTAACGTGTTTGCTTTGATTAATATACTTCCATTATTTGTTTAAGTTAGCGGTACTGCTCCAGCCTGAAGGAGTTTAAACATGATGGTAACAAATCGGTGGATTGATAAATTATGCCCTATTTTCATTTTTGACTATGTTAAATGCCATATTGGCAGTGGGGCAGAATATGGGGTGCTAGAAGGTTCAGATATCCCCTTTCAGTGCGGGGTAAGTCCTCTAGTTCAGCACTGTTGGCGCTTTGTTTTTCTTGTGTGTTTTTTTTTATTCACTTACTGCTGCTCAGCTGAACTTAAGTCGGGTTTCTTCTCCTCCGGAGTCAAATGATTGTTATAAAGGGTTATGACCAGTAGTATATTAAAATAGTGCACTTGGAACATTAAGGGGGGGGGTCATTCGCCAATCAAGAGAAAGAAAATCCTATTAAACCTGAAAAAGGAAAGGGTGGAAATAGCCTTATTGCAGGAGACACATTTAAATGATAAAGAACATCTAAAATTGCAACAGAGTGGATTTGATCAAGTCTATTTTTCATCTTTTAATACCAGGAGTAGGGAATGGCCATTTTAATTAGGAAGAATCTACCTTTTAAGTTATTAGACTGCATTAAGGATAAGTATGGGAGATTTGTGATTGTTAAGGCTTCAATATATGGAGAGGAATATGGTATTCTCAATGTTTACTGCCCTCCAGCTCATCCTCTCAAATTCCTAATAGATGCTTTTTCCAAACTTACAGGCTTTTCAATATAAAACATTATTGTAGGTGGGGATGTTAATTGTCTCATGGACCCATTGATGGACAGAGAGCCTAGTGGTCCCCCATTGCTCTACTCACAGTCCAAACAAATCATGGGCTTACGTGGAGAACTAGGACTTGAGGATGTCTGGAGGTTGTTACATCCTTCAAAGACTTCACATTTTTTTTCTAATCGACACAAGTGTTATACCAGAAGAGACTTTTTTCTAACCCCCAAAACACTCCTAGATTTAGTTGTGCCCTGTACAATCAGAAATATCATTATTTCTGATCATGCAGCAGTATATTTGAATATTAAGCCCAAAGATAATTCAGCACAATCTAGACATTGGAGGTTGAATCCTTTTATTCTAAAAGATAATAAATTTATGGACAACTATTTCCGAATTTAAAACTTTCCTATCTATTAATTCCAAATCAGCTAGTAGCCCATCGATGCTCTGGGAAACCGCTAAGGCCTGTGCAAGGGGATTAATTATCTCCTACTCTGCTAGTAAGAAGTGACAAGCTGTGGAACAGCAGAGCCTAGTGGAAGCAAGGCTTGCGGCAGCTGAAAAGGATTATATTAATAAGCCTTCTGCAGCCAAGTTACAGAATCTTACAGCCCTACGCTGTACACTAAACACTTTACTTACACAAGCAGCCAAAGGAAAATTGACATTTGCTAAAGAACGATGTTTGAACATGGTGAAACACCAGGTAGGTATTTGGCTTATTTAGCCAGAAAGAAAAATGCCTCTCAGACTATTGCTTCAATTAGGGATGGGACAGGAGCCCTCACTAGTAATTCTAAAATGATTAATGTTGTGAATAAGAATTTTTATTCTAAATTATATCAATCTGAGCAATGCAATGTCGGACAATCTAGGATGGAGTCCTTTTTCAGGAATTTAGATCTCCTAGGCATTTCTTCTGAACAAGAGTCCCTCCTTAATGCTCCGTTATCTATACATGAGATACAGGACGCTGTGAGACAGCTCCAACGTGGGAAGGCCCCTGGTCCTGATGGACTCACTAGTGAATTCTATAAAGAGTTCACAAGGTTATTATCAGAGCCTGTGCCTGACATGTTCAATCATGCATTTAATTGTGGTCTCCTCCCACCATCATTGAGAGGAGCTGATATCTCCCTAATTCTTAAGAAAGGAAAGAGCCCTGAAGATTGTGCCTTCTACAGGCCTATTTCATTGTTAAATGTTGACTTTAAACTCTTATCTAAAACCTTAGCATTGTGATTAGAAACTGTGCTACCTTTCGTCATAAAAAGAGGATCAAACAGGTTTTGTAAGAGGCTGTAGATCATCTAACAATATCAAAAGATTATTTAATGTGATTCAGGCATGTCAGCAACAGGCAGTAGACAGCTTGGTGGTTTCCTTAGATGCAGAAAAGGCCCTTGATCGTGTCAAGTGGCCGTATCTTTTTTTTCACTTGAGAACGATTTGGTTTGGGCAATAATTTTATTAAGTAGGGGAAGGTTCTTTATAATGACCCTTTGGCTGTGATTCTCACCAATGGTATTAGGTCGGATAATTTTAGTATTCTGAGGGACAGTGGGCAGGGCTGCCCTTTATCACCACTACTTTTCACACTAGTGATCGAGGCATTGGCTGAGGCTATTCGGCAAGACCCCAAAATATCTACTCCAGATATAGGCATAACGTCACATAAAATTACATTGTATGCGGATGATGTTCTAATTTTCTTATCAAACCCTGCTAAATCAGTGCACCACCTTATACAGTGCATCAATTCATTTAGCACCTTTTCAGGTTATAAAATAAACTTTACTAAATCAGAGGCTATGCATCTGGGGAATCTGCAGTAGGTACCTGACACTCAGGGTGTTTTCCCCTTTAAATGGTTGCAGACAGGTTTTGTTTACTTTGGCATATTTAGCACACTTATGTCTGATCAATTGTTCAAAGCTAACCTTACACAGTTATTTGACAAAAATCAAACAGGATCTTGAGCGATGGAGCACCCTTCTCAATTCTTGGCTTGGCCAAATATCCTTGCTCAAAATAAACATTCTTCCTTGTCTGCTCTACCCTATACGAATGATTCCAGTCATTTTTACCCAACAAATACTTAAGAAAAATAAATGATTGGATTGTTTCTTTCATCTGGAACAAAAAAAGACCCTGTATTAAAATGCCTAAGTTACAGCTTCCCAGTAGTCTAGGATGTCTGGATTTTCCAGACATCAAAAAATATCAATTAAGTTCCTTTTTATTTTATGAAGTTGACTGGGTTTGCAGGGACCCCTCCTCAATTTGGCTAGACATTGAAGATTCACAAACAAAATGCCCTCTTATTAATTTGCTTTTCCTCAATAAGATGAAACTAGTTAAGGAATATTGCCACAATCCTATAACAATTAATATGATCAAGGTTTGGAGGGTGGTCGCGTGGTGCGACAAATTGAGGGCAACACAGTGAAAATATCACCCTTCACTTCAATAACCGGCAGTCCAGATTTTCAGCCTGGCATAATGGATTCTGGATTTAAACTTTGGATTTCTAAGGGTATTTTCCATCTAGGAGATTTGTTTGATGAAGGAACGATGATGTCTTTTAGTCAAATAGTACAGAAATTTAACATACCCAACAATGATCTTTTTCGTTTCTTTCAGATAGGAGATTATATACAGAAAAAACATCATTGTTAACTGTTTTCTATAGTTCTGACATAGAAAAGAGGGTGTTTTGTTCTAAGGGTAAAGTCTCCATTAGTACTTTTTACAGCATCTTGAGGGAATGTTCTTGTGGAGAGGCTGAGCAGCTGGGAAAGGTCTGGGAGGAAGAGCTGGGAATAGAAATTACAGCTGAAGTACGAGAAGACATCTGTGATAATGCAAAGAAAATTTCAGTTTGTAATAGAACTAAAGCACTGCAACTCAAAATTCTGCAATAGAGCCCAAATGATCCAGATCATCTCTCAAAATTTAAGACGAGGGTTTCTCCAATGTGTTCAAAATGTAAAGTAAATACTGGAACTTTCACCCACTGTTTTTGGACTTGTCCCAAGCTTCAGGCACAGTGGAGTGATATTTTGGGTGAAATGGAAAAGATTCTGAAGATGGAGCTTGAACTGGACCCAGTTTCTTTTCTCTAACGCTTACCCAGAAGTCGTATTATTAATGCACATCAGAAAAACCTTTTTAATATCCTGACTTTTTGTGAAAGGAAGAACATTTTACTTTGTTAGATATCCGATAAGGCCCCTGGACTTTTTGGTTGGTGTAAATTAATCATGGAATATATTCCTTTGGACTTTTTGACATGTATGATACACACAAAAACAAAGAGTTTTCATAAATCATGGCAACCTTTTCTACAGTATATAGATGTAAACCTGTCTGCTATACTAATAAGGGCTTTTGTATAGGATGTTGGGTTATGTCTATATCTTGATGGGAGTGTTCTGATAGCTGATATCTGTGAAGGGAAGAAATGTAAATGTATCTGTAGATTGAAAGCTTTGCTATGCTGAGCAATAATTAAATAAATAATGAGAAGGACATCTCTGATGTCTTGGAATGGAAAGCCACAACCTATGAACAGATGTGGCAGAGG
Source organism: Mobula birostris (assembly GCF_030028105.1). Classification (NCBI taxonomy): domain Eukaryota; kingdom Metazoa; phylum Chordata; class Chondrichthyes; order Myliobatiformes; family Myliobatidae; genus Mobula; species Mobula birostris. The sequence goes on from NC_092382.1 coordinate 92,345,241, forward strand.
TGTGGAGGTGCATCTTGGGTCAAGATGAGGCCACCCTCAATGTGGAGGAGCAACACCTTACATGATAGCCTCCTACATACTGGTATGAATATCGATTTCTCCTTCCAGTAAGCAAAATTTACTCCCCCCACACACAGGCGTCTAATCTATCCTCTGAAATATACATACTTCCCTCTCCTTTGCTCCTTAAAACCTCTACCCTTCACTCTCAAATCCCTCTCCTCATCTCTCCCTCTCTCGGCATTCATTGCCTGCATCACTCTCATCAGTCCCCCCTTCCTTCCCTCTTGTTGGAGTGTCACTCTCACTGATCTCTCTGCCTAACTCTCCTTACACAGCCATCACTCTCTCTTCACTCACCTCATTCCTCCCACTCCAGCATCCCACCTCTCTCTCCATCCCTCTCTCCTGTGTTTTCACCCATTTCCTTCTGTCCACGTACTGAATCACTCAAATCCCACTCCGGTCGTTTCTATGTCTCATCAGTCACCGTGCAAATCCTCACCGTCATTCCTCCCTTCCTCTCTGTGACCATCCTCCTCTCTCACCTCCACCACTCCTCCCCTCCCACCGGTGTCACTCCACCCCTCTCTGTTGATTCCTCCCACCCCACTCTCTCCAACCCCCAACAGAGCCTCATCCCTCACGACTCACCAAACCCAACCCAACAGACAGGACAGAGGAACTACTGACTCCATCATTCACACCCCTCCCCACAATGCACTGTACATCCAGTGGGTGAACTGGTCCACGGGAGGTTCAACCTCACAGAGTGACAGAGACTGAATGAACACAGACAGACTGAGACTTGGTACCTGAGGACGTGTCTCCCCCTGGGACAGAGGACAGTTCCTGGGTGTGTTCTCCAGTAGACAATCCTGTAGGCTGTTCCATTGTTGAAGTCTCCAGGTCTGGAACAAAGTAACACAGACATGGGAAATGGGCAGAGCTTAAATAACACAACAGGGACAATAACTCACAAAGATGAATATTCTGAAAATTCAGAGCAACACACACAAAATGCTGGAAGAACTCAGCAGGTCAGGCTGCATCTCTGGAGGGGAATAAACAGTGAATGTTTTGGGCTGAGACCCTTCATCAGCACTGGAAAGGAAGGGGGAAGAAGCCAGAATAAAGAGGTGGGGAGGAGTACAGCTGACAGGTGATAGGTGAAGCCAGGTGAATGGGAAGGTGGGTGGGTGAGGGAGGGGGTGATTTAAGAAGCTGGGAGGTGATATATGGAAGAGGTAAAGGGCTGAAGAAGGACTAATCCAATCAGACAGGACAGTGGACCAGAGAATAAAGGAATGGAGGAGGGGTCCAGTGGGAGATGACGGGCAGGTGAGGAGAGGAGAAGAGAAGGCTAAGAGGGTAGCCGGAATGGGAATGGAAATAGAGAGAAGTTGTAGGGGGTAGAAATTACTGTCAGCAGAGAAATCAGTGTTCCTGCCACACACACAAAATGCTGGAGGGACTTAGCAGGCCAGGCAGCATCTATGGGAAAGGAGTAAACAGTCGACGTTTCAGGCCGAGACCCTTCAGCAAGATTGGAGAAGGAAAGATGAACAGTCAGATTTAGAAGCTGGGGGAAGAGGAAGGAGAAACACGAGATGTTAGGTGAAACCGGGAGGGGGAGGGGTGAAGTAAAGAGCTGGGAAGTTGATAGGTGAAAGAGGTACAGGGCTGCAGAAGGGGGAATCCAACAGAAGACAGAAGGCCATGGAAAATAAAGGGGGTAGGAGCACCAGAGGGTGGTGATGGGCAGGCAGATTAGGTGAGAGAGGGAAAAGGAGATGGGGAATGGTTCAAGAAATCAATATTCATGCTGTCAGTTTGGAAGCTACCCAGACGCAATATGAAGTGTTGTCCCTCCAATTTGAGTTTAGCCTCATCATGTCAATGGAGGAGGCCTCGAATAGACATGTGGGAATGGGAATGGGAAGTCTCCCTTGTGAATGCTGTCACTACTCTCAGACAAAGCCCAGATGAATGGGTTTTAGGTGAGTAGGGGGTTACACAGGTCCAGACCCACCCTCTCGACATCCCCTCCCGGATCCAGCAGCATGGTGAGGTCCAAGACGGCTGGGGAAGTTCTGTTGCAGTGAATGGCCAGACCGAGCTTCGATGCAAAGGATGCCCTTTCCGCGCTTCACGGCACGTGTTTGCTAGATGGCCACTGACCCTACGACAGGGTTCATCCGCCCTTTGACAGATCTTGTTTTTCGTCCTGTAAGGTGTCTAGCCACCCTCCTCACCAGGCAAGCCCGATGCAGGAGCTGGTTTAGTTGCCAACCACCCGACCATACGACAGGTAGTACTGGGTTACATGGTACTAGTAGCACTCAGACGAGTGACCTGACTCCTCATTTATGTGAAGGTTGTAAGAAATAAAGTCAATTCAATACTTAATTAATTTTTTTAAGCAGTGATATTAAACCTAATTGACTCTGATTCCACTCCTCTTCTCCTCCCATCCTCTCTCCTATTCTGACCTCCAGTCTTCCTTCAGTGACCCCCCATCCCTGTTCCCTCCTCTTCCCCTCCCATCCTCTCTCTTCGTCACACACCCCAGACCTCTCTCTCATCCGCACCTTCATCCCTGTTCCCTCCTCTTCCCCCTCACACCCCTCTCCCTCCCTGCCTCCTTGCCCCCACGACCTGCTCACTCATAGTTATCACAGTCATAGAGCACTACAGCATAGAAACAGGCCCTTTGGCCCATCTAGTCCATGCTGAACTAATATTCCTCATCGTCTCATCAACCTGCACCCAGAACAAAGCTGTTCATTCCCCTCCCATCCATGTATTCATCCAAACTTCCCTTTGATGTTGAAATCAAACCCACATCCACCACATCTGTCAGCAGCTTGTTCCACACTCACACCACCCTCAGAGTGAAGACGTTCCCTCTCATGTTCCCCTTAAACATTTCACCTTTCACTCTTAACCTGTGACCTCTAGTTCTGGTCTCACTCAACCTCAGTGGAAGTAGCCTGCTTGCATGTACCCTATCTGTACCCCTCATAATTTAGTAAACCCTACCCCCTCATTCTCTGAAGCTCCAGACCTACACCCGTATTCTGTGATCTTTGCTGCACAAACCTTGTCAGTTCCCCGGTGTCGGTCAGTAAACACACCCCTCTGATTCTGAACCAGATCTCCGTCATTCCAAAGGTTGACAGACACTTCCCCAGTGAACCCCTCTCTCATTAAATCCCCGGGGTTCTGTCCTCATCCTCTCCCTGACATTCCATCTTACCCGGCCACATGGACCACCTCAGACAAAGAGACTTATTCTTCCCTACAACAAAGCACACCAACTGTGAGACATCTTGGACAAAGCAGAAATTTCACACAGACAGAGGGAAGGAATAACTGAACACTCATTGCCAGCTGTTACAATGCACATCTAACAGCTGAGTTGGTCTATGAGAAGTTTGACATCACAGAGTGAGAGACTGAGAGACCCTGATGGTCACAAGATCTAATACCTGAGGATGTCTCTCCCACTGAGACAGAGGACGGTGATGGGGTGGGTTGTCCTCTAGATGATTCATCGGGCTGATCCATTGTGGAAGCCTCCAGGTCTGGAGCAAAGTAACAGAGACATGGGAGATTGGCAGAGATTAAACACAGGCAATAATTCATAAAGATGAGAGATTCTGCAGATGCTGAAAATCCAGAGCAACACACACAAAATGCTGGAAGAACTGAGCAGATCAGGCTGCATCTCTGGAGGGGAATGAACAGTGAATGTTTTGGGCTGAGACCCTTCATCAGCACTGGAAAGGAAGGGAAGAAGCCAGAATAAAGAGGTGGGGAGGAGTACAGCTGGCAGGTGATAGGTGAAGCCAGGTGAGTGGGAAGGTGGGTGGGTGGGTGATTTGAGAAGCTGGGAGGTGATATGTGGAAGAGGTTAAAGGGCTGAAGAAGGACTAATCCAATCAGAGAGGACGGTGGACCAGAGAATAAAGGAATGGAGGAGGGGGAACAGAGGGAGATGACGGGCAGGTGAGGAGAGGAGAAAGACTAAGAGGGGAGCCAGAATGGGAATGGAAATAGAGAGAAGTGGTAGGGGGTAGAAATTACCGTCAGTAGAGAAATCAGTGTTCCTGCCACACACACAAAATGCTGGAGGAACTTAGCAGGCCAGGCAGCATCTATTGGAAAAACAGTTGACGCTTTGGGCTGAGACCCTTCAGCAGGATTGGAGGAAAAAAAGATGAGGAGTCAAGAGTTGGAAAGGAGAGAGGAGGGAGAAACACAAGGTGATAGGAGAAGCCAGGAGAGGGAGGGGTGAAGTAAAGAGCTGGGAAGTTGATATGTGAAAGAGATACGGGGCTGGAGAAGGGGGAATTTAATAGGAGACGACAGAAGGCCATGGAAGAAAGAAAAGGGGGTAGGAGCACCAGAGGGAGGTGATGGATGGGCAGACAAGGATATTAGGTGAGAGAGGGAAAAGGAGATGGGAAATGGTGAAGAATTGAGGACCATTACCAGAAATTCAAGAAATCAACGTTCATGCTGTCAGTTTGGATGCTACCTAGACACAGTATGAAGTGTTGCCCCTCCAATTTGAGTTTGGCCTCATCATGTCAGTGGAGGAGGCCTTGGACAGACATGTGGGAATGGGAATGGGAAGTCACCCTTGTGAATGTCTGTGACCAGTCACCACTCACAGTCGAAGCCCAGATGAATATTGAGAACTGAAGGAGGGGAAGATCATTCCCTTCAATGACCCCCACCATGAATACCCGTGTTTACAGCCCCTGGGTTTCCTGAATTGTGTCCAACTGGGGATCTGTACCTGACCTCAAACACCCTGCTCGTGTGGTGGTCAAACCCGGACCAGGTTTACCTGTCACTGATCCCTGGGGTTCCTGAGTTGTGACCGACAGGGAATCTGTACGTGAACTCGCAGACACAGCTGGTGTGATGGTCAAACCCGGACCAGCTTTACCTGTCACCAATCCCTGGGGTTCCTGAGTTGTGGCCGACAGGGAATCTGTACGTGAACTCGCAGACACAGCTGGTGTGATGGTCAAACCCGGACCAGGTTTACCTGTCACCGATCCCTGGGGTTTTGGAGTTGTGTCTGTCTGCAGATCTGTTAGTAAGCTTGAAGATCCTGCTGTGGTGATGGTCAAACCCAGACCAGGTTCTCCGGTCACTGATCCCTGGGGTTTATGAGTTGTGTCTGGTTGGGAATCTGTAATAAGAAGATATACAAAGGATGGGTAATGCAGTAAACAAAGTTTATGTTAGATCAGGAAGGAAATCAGCGGCAGGAACAGGAGGCTCAAGTCCACATCAAATCTGTCCTCTGAAACACTCACACTCCCCTCTCCTTTGTTCTTTAATACCTCTCCCCTTCACTCTCAAATCTCGCTTCTCACATCTCCCTCTGTCGGCGTTCACTCTGTCTGCATCACTCTCGTCAGTCTCACCTTCCTTCCCTCCAGTTGGAGTGTCACTCTCACTGATCTCTCTGCCCAACTCTCCTTACACAGTCATCACTCTCTCTTCACTCACCACATTCCTCGTACTCCAGCATCCCACCTCTCTCTCCATCCCTCTCTCCTGTGTGTTTTCACCCATTTCTTTCTGTCCACGTACTGAATTACTCAAATGCCACCCCGGTCGTTTCTATGTCTCATCAGTCACCGTGCAACTCCTCACAGTCATTCCTCCCTTCCTCTCTGTGGTCATCCTCCCCTCTCACCTCCATCACTCCTCCCCCACTCCTGTGTCACTCTCAGTCACTCCACCCCTCTCTGTGACCAATGGGTGGAGTTAAGATGGCACCAAGTGGCTGCTTCTTCGAGCTGATCTGCGGAAACAGCTTAAATTCCTCTCTTTATTGTCTCCTTTTCAAGGTTGTCGGGGTTCTATCGAGGTCCTGATCTGCAACAGCTCTGAAACTGCTTTTTATGGCGGATGAGCTCTTGCTCCTGGAGCTCCCCGGCCAACTGTTTTCCGACATTCTCCACACACATCTAGGAAGATGGTGCCTCCGGGGTGCGGCCCTGTGGATAACTGATTCCAGGCCGATGTTGCCAAAGGAGGTGTCGCGGGAAAAGGAACATCAAGATTTTGCTGTGGCGGATGTATGGATGGAGGTCTCTGTGGTCGAGCAATCACACACACTCTCTCTCTCTCTCTCTCTCTCGGTGGTGGGGAGAGTTTTCTGCCGATACTCGAGTTGGAGAATCTCCAAATAAAAAGCGATGCAGCAGATTGTAAGATCATCACGGTGACCGTCAGTCTCCCCTTTCACTGTGAAATGGGTGACATCTCCCTAACAATGACACTTGTTAATGTGAGAGCGAGGAGAGAGAGTGAGGAGAGTGAGAGAGAGTGAGGAGAGTGAGGAGAGTGAGGAGAGTGAGGAGAGTGAGGAGAGTGAGAGAGAGTGAGGAGAGTGAGGAGAGTGAGGAGAGTGAGGAGAGTGAGAGAGAGTGAGGAGAGTGAGAGAGAGTGAGGAGAGTGAGGAGAGTGAGGAGAGTGAGAGAGAGAGAGTGAGGAGAGTGAGGAGAGTGAGGAGAGTGAGGAGAGTGAGGAGAGTGAGAGAGAGTGAGGAGAGTGAGGAGAGTGAGGAGAGTGAGGAGAGAGAGAGAGTGAGGAGAGTGAGAGAGAGAGCACGCGAGAGCGAGCGCCTGTGGCTGTCGAAATGTTGGGTAAACATCAGCTTTTGTTGACTGCAGATCGTGGTCTCTCTTCGGCTGCTCTGCTGTTGCTTGGTGGGTGGGGGACACTGACACTTTTTTGCTGAAATGGGTGGGGGTGAAGGGGGAGGTTGATTTGTTGATGCTGCTGCTTCTGTGTGGGGGGGGAGGGGGGCTCTGGGGTTTTAAAGTTTTTCTGTCGTTCATCCTTTTGGTGTTCTGTAATTCATGAACACAACCCCTCACTATTCCTCTCTTTGCACTATTTATTTATTTTATTTTTGTTTGGGACGTACAGGAATATTTTTTGTCTTGCTCTGTACTGCTGCCAAAAAACAACAAATCTCACAATATACATTAGTGATAATAAACCTGATTCTGATCCTGAATCTCTTACCACTGCCCATAAATCTATGTCCTCTAGTTATATTCACCCCTGATCAGTGGTAATATTTCCAGCAGGAGGTCCCACACCACCAGCTTCAGGAACATTTATTACCCCACAACCATCAGACTCCTGACCGGTGCGGATAACTTCACTCACATCAACTCTGAACTGATTCCACAACCGACAGACTCACTTTCAAGGAATCTACAACTCATCATCTCAGTATTATTTAATATTTTATTTCCACAATTCGCCTTCATTTTCACGTTGCTTGTTTGTTAGTCTTTGTTTTTGTATAGTTTTTCCATAAATTGTGTTGTATTTCTTTATTTTCCTGTAAATGACTGCAATAAAGTGAATCTCAGGGTAGTATATGGTGACAAATAAGTACTTTGATAATAAATCTTACTTTGACTCTGAGTCGACCCTATCTGTACCCCTCGTAATCTTCTACATATTTTTATATATCCTGACAATCAGAATAACTATCACCAATTGACATCACTGCAAATTTGTCATTTTGTAGCAGCAGTGCAGTGATGTGACTCCCGATGGGACAGAGGGCGGTTCCTGGGTGGTCCCTCCAGTCGATGAAGTTAAGATGGCGCCAAGCTTCTTCGAGCTCATCTGTGGAAACAGCTTAAATTCCTCTCTTTACTGTCTCCCTTTCCCCTTTCCAAGGTGGCTGGGGTTCTATCGAGGTCCTGACCTGCAACGGCACTGAAACTGTTTTTTATGGCGGATGATCACCCGCTCCTGGAGCTCCCCGGTCGACCGTTTTCCCACATTCTCCACGCACGGCTGGGAAGATGGTGCCTCCGGGGTGCGGCCCTGTGAGTAACTGATTCCAGGCCGATATTGCTGACTGAGGTGTCGCATGAGAGTTGAGGAGGAACTTCTTCTCCCAGAGAGTTGTGGAGGTGTGGAACGCGCTGCCTCAGAAGGCAGTGGAGGCCAATTCTCTGGATGCTTTCAAGAAGGAGCTAGATAGGTATCTTATGGATAGGGGAATCAAGGGTTATGGGGACAAGGCAGGAACCGGGTATTGATAGTAGATGATCAGCCATGACCTCAGAATGGCGGTGCAGGTTCGAAGGGCCGAATGGTCTACTTCTGCGCCTATTGTCTATAAGATGAGGAT